>NC_091392.1:27112500-27217500 GCF_032191515.1 Phaenicophaeus curvirostris
CTCTTTTCATATTAATCATTTCTACTTAATTTAAAATTTACCAGACACCTCATCACTGAGAAATATTCCAGTTTAAATATTTGACTTGAGTTGCTCATCTTTTGTTTAATGACCAACTTTTTATATGGATATAAAACAGTGTTTAAAATGTAGTTTTGTTCTCTCTTTCCAAATAGACTTCCACTATTACTTTTTACCAACTAGTTTCATTGAAAGGTTTCCAGTGTTACAGGTAATGTAAAGTCCATTAGGTCAGGCTCTTCATAGTATGACATGCAGTAAATTACAAGTGCTTCAAGCAGCTCAGTGAATTACAGTTCATCACTTTGAAAGGTTCCCACTACAAGACTACAGATATCAGATCTGGCAGTTAGGATCCAATTAACACTTTGGTCAGAATAATCAGATTGCATGTGTAAGACTTGTATAATTCGTTTATTGCTTCCATGCATCTTCTGTCTGTAGGTAAATTTGTTGCTGTTATTTCAAAGCTTGAAATCAGTATTTCACTTGCCTTTAGGTTATATTTCAAGTTCTTTTGCAGTGCAGTGATGAACTGTTACTGTTCCAGCAATTTAGATCACTTGTCCTGTAGATATTACTGCTTGAGAAATGGTTTGTTTCTGGTGGTTTTGTTTTGTATTCTTACCATGTCATTACATGTCTAGAAAAAAATTGCTAGCAATTTTTACTAAGCACATTTTATTTAGTGCAACACAGTTTTCTCCAACGTGATCATTGCGAATCTCACAGAACATCCAGATACACTGTAAATGACATATGCATTGACATTTACATGTGTACTGTCATGCAAAACCATTTCCTGCTACACTGGATATAATACTATCACTGAATGAAAAAACACTCTGATTTTGTGATATCATTTTTCAAGCCATGGTCAGTGTACATAAAGGTTCTTCAGGATAAACCTGATCGGTGCGGAGTAATGGATTTCAAATTCTGTGTTCGTACCTAGTGCTTTACAGCAAATTGCACTTTCAAGTCTTAGATGCAGCGAGATTCCTTGGAAAGAACTCAACTCACCCGAAGTATCCCACATTTTCTATGGAAGAGAGTAATGAACAGATGATGGAATGACACAAAAGACGGAAGCTTGACATTTGAACTGGATAAGCAAAAAGATCAAATACTACTAACATCCCCCTATGTTGTATTTCATATGTCAAAACATGCTAGTTGTGTTCAAGATTGCTTTTTTCACCTCTGACAACCCTGCCCATACAAATGTCATATATATAAAAAGTTATATCTCATTCATGTATACAGCAATGTATACTTAGGCTCTTCATCAATACATACATTTCAAATACTATAGGAATAAGAATTAAATCTGAAATTCAAACTTATTTCCTAGTTTGAAAGTGTTGCAGGCTTTATGGATTTGAAATACGAGTTACGGGATATGAAGCTCTAGGGCAATGGTATAAATTTGCCCCAGGTCAATGACACTCAGAAATTATTGCCAGCTGAAACTATTTGATGGCAAGTAATATTCCAAGTTTCAGTCCAGTGTCTAATGAGCTACAGTATTTACCATCATAATGAAGTACAAGACCTACAGAAGGCTGAAGGACTCTCTAGCTTACAGACTACACCAGCTTTCTGAAAATACTGTACCATTTGCATATCAGAAAACAAGATCCATCTGCACTGTTTCCTTGTTACAAGACAAGGCTATCAAGCAGGCAGACTGCCTGCAGCTGGACCAATCATAGCTTGTAACTTTAAAAGTTTAAATTAGGAGAAGCATCTATATAGTACTTATACAATTAAGAGAGAAAGAGAGAAGCTTCTTTAGATGGCAATTCAGACAGAATAAACAGAGCTCTGTTCTGAATTTTGGATTGTTTTGTGTCTAAGTTTCCTCTCCATGAATCACACAAGGAACGTCTTGGTGTAGGCACATAACAACATACAGTGACGAGGATAATTCATTTGCTTTCCACAATGAAACAAAACATTGGTGTACAACTGAACCCCACAGAAGTGAAGAAGCAGAGAACCACCTATATGTAGCCATTCAGAGCCACGAAAATTATTATTGAAGTGACATTGTTTGAGATGCCTCGTACACTTTCAAAACAGTCCTGTACTACCTACAGACAATTCTTAGTCTGTACATAAATAGCTATAAATTAAAATGTATTACTCTTACATAACCACTTGCGAAAATTAGTATACTGTTCTAAATGACAGGATTATTTTATTGTTGCTGTGCTTCAATTCTCAATACACACAAGAAAGCTGTAGAAAATTTCAGGAGAAATGCTGACCTTGGCTGACTTCGGTTTCTATGTTGTTTTTTTTTTAACAAAAAACAACCAAGACTAGCACAAAGTGATTTGATACCCCAAATTTCCAACAAAATGTATCCAAGCCAGCTGAAATACTCCTTCACATGCCAAAATCAAACCCCATTTCAAGACACCTCAATTACCACGACCTTAAAATTTTCTGCATTTGTATTTTCGTTATCCTGGAAGATACGTGACAGGCTGAAGGCTCTCATCTGTATTCCTAGGTCTTCAAGAAGTGGATAATTGCTCTGACCCCCTCTAAGAGTTACTGTTTTAAGGGGACATAAAGATTAGCCAAGAGAAATAACTTTCTTGGGTCAGCAGAACAACTACTCTGTTGACTTTTTCCAGCTTAAAGCAGAAGAGTGTGAAATAATCCTTGTAAGTATAAAATGGAAGCAGCGCCATTTTCCCAAAGAAAAGTCTTCAAGCAAGCAAACATAAAAAGAGACACAAGAGAAGATAACTCAGCCCAACCACATCTTCAGTATTTGAAATCTTGACTTGGAATGTGTTCTTCTCTTTTCACTAACTAGCCAGGGAACATCAGGTGACCAAAAGGAAGCATTTCCCCTGGTGCCAAAACCTGGAGAATGAGTCAATGTCTATTTTGTAATTATCGAGACAGTGATTATTTGAGCATACATGATCACAGAATCATAGAATGGTTTGAGTTGGAAGGGAACTTAAAGATTATCTAATTCCAATCCCTCTGTCATGCGCAGGGACACCTCCCACCAGCCCAGGCTGCTCAAGGCCTCATCCAACCTGGCCTTGAACACCTCCAGGGATGGGGCAGCCACAGCTTCCCTGGGCAACCCGTGCCAGTGCCTTACTACCCTCATTGTGAAGGATTTCCTCCTTATGTCTAGTCTAAAGAAGTTTGGCATGAACTGGCAACGCACACTGGCAGCCCAGAAGGTCAGCTATATCCTGGGATGAATCAGAGGCATAGACAGCAGGTTGAGGGAGATGACTCTGCCTCTCTACTCCACTCTTGAGACCCCACCTGGAATATCGAGTCCACTTCTGGATTCCTTAACATAAGAAGGTTATGAAACTGCTGAAATGGATCCAGAGGAGGGCTACAAAGATGATCAGAGGGCTAGAGCACCTTCCATACAAGGACAGGCTGAGTGTGGTGAGGCACTGGCACAGGTTGCCCAGGGAAGCTGTGGCTGCCCCATCCCTGTAGGTGTTCAAGGCCAGGTTGGATGGGGCCTTGGGCAGCCTGATCTAGTGGGAGGTGTCCCTGCCCACGGCAGGGGTGTGGAATTAGACGATCTTTAAGGTCCTTTCCAACTCAACTTTCCATACTATGATTCTATGAATAACAGAACAATAACTCAGTCTTTTGGTTAACTTTAATAAGGAAATGTCGTGGTACCATCTAATAGAGAAAAATGCCTATGGAGATCAGGAGAACTGAAAAAGTAAAATTATATCCAATGGGGAACATAAACTGTAACACAAGAATTTGTCACAAGAAAAGTTCGCTCTCTGTCAAACGCTAAATACTACTTCAGATGAATATACAAAAGTATCACATCACAGAGCAATCAGTTAGATACCTGTCCCTGACAAGTACCTTATTAGAATATTAACTTTAATGATTTTCATTTTTTATCATGAACTGATGTCTCTTAGGTCAAGGTTTGTACATCACTCTAATCATCTTATTGATATGTGTACTTTCCCTAGGTACTTCCTATAAGCAACAGAAGACAATGTGCAAATCCATGGACTAATCCAGTCCATGGAAAGCCAGAATTACCTGTCTCTCTCTCTTTTCTACTGCTACACAAGTTAGACTGACTCTGCTTCTACCAGGGGTATCTAAAGTTTAATGCTTAGGTTAGGCAAGATGAAACTGGACGTTTTGATAGTTCATTTGAAAGGCTGCAAGATCCCTGGGTGATAGTGGTAGAAAAACTGTGCTGTATACTATGTGTCACTCTCTAACAGAATATTCACACCAGTAATTCTAATAAGACAAAGACATCCTGAAAAGAATACAGAAAACTTGCAAATAAAGTGGAGTAAATGCAGTTTAACACCTATCAAGAAGATATCTGAAAGCTGCCCATCGCTTCAGCAGCCCGTATCCTTTGAAAGTTTCTGCTAGCCTAGAGACTCTCACCCGGCCTGTAGCCAGTCCTTGCTGCCACTCTCACAGTACAGCTCAAAGCAGCAATTTCTTCAATACACTGCTCCTTTCCCCAAATACACTTCCAGCAGCAGTCCTGGGAGGCTCCCAATGCACAGTATATGTTAAAGTACCTTCCATTTACTGAAATGTCACCTCCTTCATTAGACACAGGTGACTGTCCCTGTCCTTTCACTGTCTCTCTTTGTCACCTCCCAGTGACTTTCTTTTTGCTCGAGACTATGGAAGTACTGTAACCCACTTTCTCAGTCTGTGTTTTTTAGTCTACATTAATGTCTAGGCTTATTATGAAAATAGGAAGTATTACCTAGAGAAGAGGCAAAATTTACAGTTTTCTTTAGAAATCACAGAGCACTGTCCTTCACCACTGCCTATGAATGCACTGCCATGGACAGTTCAGCTGAAATCCTCCCAGCTTGTCATCTTATGAACACATCGGCCATGGTAAGGCAATAACTTTTCCAAACTACAAAAATTATAGACCATAAATCTGAGGTTATTTATTTTGAAAATTATGGCAAAACAATCTACCATCTCCAATGGCAGCCAAATTTAGTACTGGTAGACTATATCATATTCATTAATTAACTTGTTGGAGGACACAACTTGGTATCGGTAGATACAATGAAATGACTGAAGGAGAAATAAAAATGCATCTTTAGTGATACAGTTATTTAGAGACAAGTTGCAAGTGAAGATTTTTCTTACCATAAAAAAATAGAACCACAAAGACCCAATTTCTGTAAAAGTTTTACTAAAATAGAGCTAGGAAACATACATAATTTTTAAAAAGTTTAGAACTTCCAGTGCAAAAAGTATTAAAATTAATTTCTTTTATCATTTTAATAACAATGTCTGATTTGTCAAAATAACAGTAAAAACCCTATAAATATCTGTTAAGGGATTATTCCAATAGCATGAAAAACTCTAGTGAAGAAACGACACAGAATATAGAACTGTCATCATGCATTTGCATATAAAAGGCTTTTTAAAACTGACAGGCACACAAACAGAAAATACATGCTGTAAAATTAGTCATTTTTAAGCATGGATCTTAAAAAAGCTGGCAGAGCACCTTCATTTTAGCTAACTCATTCTCAAGAGGAACCACAAAAACTGTGCAGCACCTAGCAACGTATTTTCTTCCATCTTGTACAGGGATAACAGTTTGATTATTGCAATGTTTGAACATATTAATTTACCTTAAAATACTGTTGATATTTCTTGAATAATGTATTTTTGTTAAGGATGTCACTACACATTTACAAAATAGAAGTATTATTTACCTTCTCAAAAGATGATCAGAACTGTGATTTATTAGATATCGGAGGCTGCTTGTCAGAAAAATCATATATAGCACTCCCAGGGCTACCAAACAGAATGCATACTTTTAAACTTCTAAAGATGCAATGCTTGTAGGGAAATGAAGAGCTTTAATAGCCCTACCAAGAGACAAAAAACATTTTGGGCTCACAAGTCCTTTTATTCAGAAATAGAAGCAGCACACTTCAAGCTAAGAGCTGTATGCAACAACAGCCTAAATTTAAATTAACGCAAACCATACAAAATGTATATTGCTAAAAAAAAAGCAGCTCTGACAAACAGACAGGAATAAAAGAAAATATTTTGATGCTTCTTAAACTGAAAATGTTGATTCCTTTGCAAAGATACAAAAGTGGGGTTTGATGTATTTCATTTAAACGTTGTGGCGTCCAGGGTCATGTACAACATCCCCTTCCCCCAGTGAATGAGGAGAATCTAGACAGGAGCTGAAACCACAGTGGTGACCTACATTCAAGAGTCTCACTTGTCAAGAATGCCAGTTAACCAGCAGGCTCCAGAAACTCATTCTTTTCTCTCAACTGTTGCACTTTGGATCAATACTGGCACTCTATACACTAGCTGGTGAATGCCAATGGCTCTCTCAGCCTCTGCCTGACAGTTGGCTCTTCTCCCTGCTCCCAGGATGACAGGGGAGGAATTTGACCCCATTACTCTCAACGCTTCAGAGAAATACCTCTGTTAATTTTGAAAGTAACAAGCTTTTAAGTCTTTATTTATTTAAATGGATTGTTCAAATTTTCTTTTCATAGAAGTGCCTACTGTTTAATAAAGCAGTCCTTTCCAAAGGTCTCCAAAGCACTGTTCCACTTAAAATTTTAGATTCATAAGTGTTTGGTTTTGTTTGGCTCTCTAGACACAAAATCAATTAATTACAAAGCTTTGATCCTATGAATTCAGTATTACTTATATCACAGCATAAATTTGAAATAAGCATAGAACTTTCTTCAAGATTTGAGCCACAGATTTCTTTTAAAAAGTATTTTCTGTACAAGCATCTACTTGCTTCTCACTTTCATTTGGTTTTAGAAACTACCTAGTGATTATATTAATAGAATTCAGATACTTATTCCAAGAGTAACAGATATAGCGTCTTCATCACACTATTTGGATCACTCACAAAAACCTCACAAACCGATGGCCACTAAATATAAACACTGACATAACTGCTGTAACCACTAATTAGCAATCTAATTTCAAATCATTTCATTAAAAGAAATAAGCTAAAATAGAAGTACTTCTTGTCAAAAAGTCATTATGCAAATCACAGAACAAAAAGAAGGAACCTTGGCAAGTGAGCTACCCCATCCCTCCCTTCAAAAGCAGACTAAATTGGTTTGTTTCTAACAGACACTTGTCCAAATTATTTTTTCAAACTTTAAGCAAGGGAGATGCCACAACACTCCCAGCAGCCTATTCAAGCCTTTTCTTACTTTGCTTATTTTTTAAAAGTTATTGGAGACTTAGCACAAACCTCCTCTGCATCAATTAAAACCATTTATTATTTGTAGACACGTACTTACAAGTATAAAATTCTGTTTATGTATTTGCAAGGTATAATTAATGATGAAAAATAATGCTATTTACCGAAAAAGTGAGTATTGAATAGTGGTAAAGCCAAATGCTTTTTACTACTATTTTATTGAATTCTTGCTATACTAATTATAACTTCCATCAGCTATTTCTAGGCTTGACTATATTTTACACACATAAGAAAACCTTTCTCTGTATTGAAATTCCAGACCCAATTCTGAAATCAGTACTGATATGAACTCAGCATTGGCTTTGCCCTCAAGTCTGACAGTAACAACGACTGCCCCTAGAAGTGACCTAGGGCATGAAGGACGTTGCGAAACCAAAGTCCAGAAGTATTAATGTACATACTGTATGACCTAGGATATTATCCTTTTGACAAAAGGCACTGCTACAGTTCATGTATATACATTGCTTACTGTACTCCAGGTGTACCAACTTCTACACTTCTCCAGAGCTTCCACAGCTCTTCAAATCTCTAAGAAGACACTGATACTCACCTTTAAATTAATACTATTTACTGAAAAACTGTTTTCCATTAGGAAGTGCAAGCAAATTCAAAACTGGTGTCTCATAAAGCAAGACTAAAAATACAGCTAAGGTTTGCAGATGCTACAGCAATGTTCTCTCTTGCCCAAATCTGCAGAAAATCAATCCAGTTCTGAAATATAAAAAATGAGCAATAAACAACAGGGTGAAAAGGAACTTCTTCACAAGCAATTCTGAAGAGTTGAAAATACTGCTTAGGAATAATCCAGTTTTTTTAAAAACAGATTTTTTATAATAAATATTTTTTAAAATTATATATTATAGAAGTATTAGTGAAGAAAGTTTCAAAATGAAAGTTTTGCTTTGTGGTAAACCTGATTTTGACATGATGTTCCTTTGACAAATTAATTTTAAGAATGTCATTTTGAAAATGTATGAATGTTTCAGCATCCTCAAGATCTTTTATTGATACAAAACTATAGTAACAAATTTCAGAGCATTTTGGTACCGAAAAGTCATAATTGAAAATGTTGTAAATTGAATATTTAATGAATCTCTAATGAAATATTCAATGGTGGATCAACTGTATTGCTACTGCCGAAATATTTCACATTTTTCACTATATTTTTTATTCTTTCCAGCGAGATAGTTCCTATTCACAACCGCAGCAAACCTTACAGAGGGCGTAAATATCATTGTACAAAATTGGTAAAGAAAACGCAGTATATTTCATTTAAAGAGTTTTCTAAACTTCTGGCATTCTGATTCACTTACAAGTCACAACAAGGGCTAGGGACAAAAAAAGATATAAGGAGAAGAAAACAAGAGATCTGAAGAGCTGAATCAATTAAAAAGATCAGTTGGGGTTTATTACTAAGTTGTTAATGACAGCTATCTTTATTTTATCAACAAACTTTATGAACACTCTCCAAGTATCAAACCATGCTAACAAAGAGATGGAAATTGGAGCATGATTTATATATGGAAGGAGTATCCAGATAGGACACCCAGGTAATAGAGAAGTTGATATGCTATCAGCATCTTCTCTTTTATATAGTTGCTAAAGATGTTCAAGCTGACGAACTTTGCTTGGAGAAGGAACAAAGTGTTAGGGGCTGCCTAAGAGGTATATATCTGTCTATCTTTTTCTAGTCAGCTGCAATGACCCAGTCATTATTTAGAGTTTCTGAACAGCAAACTCATAAGAATGGCTGAAGCCACACCTTTGCTAAGTTGCTAAATGTAAGACATCCTGAAGTAATTTTTTAAATGAATGGATTCTGAACTAAATCGAAGCACATCTCCCATTTTAGGTTGCAAAGGCACTGAGCAATGAACAATTATAATCTCTCTATTACTTTGTAGGTGATACACAATGCCTGGATTTTGGAAACAAGCCCGGTGGGAAATGTGAGTGCACAGATCTTTGAAAAAAACATCTCCACAACTCTGAACTCACTCCAACTGTCTAGACTTCACTGTGCATGGGACATTAAAAGGAAGGAGATTTCAGGCTGAATAAAATTTACATTTGCATGTTTTTATATACTGTGGTGATGAACTTTAGTTCTTTTTTTAAGTGTCTAACATTTCTTTGCTTTTTTATACAATACGAAGGTAAAGAACGTGTAAGGAACCACAAGAATAATCTAACTATATTTATGACTGTAATATCACTAGTACCTTCATTACTTCAGCATCTCTACAAAATTGTCACAGCTAGTTTATACTTTTCACTAAGGAGCACAATTGCCTCCTGCACTAGATAGACTATGGGAACATGACAACGTGACATAAAAAAGGAAACTGAAATTCCCAGGAGTTTGCATCACATATAAAGTATGTAACGTTATATCTATTTGGCCAAAAGGCTTAGCAGGCTGAATTTGTGAGCATCTGGCTTTTGAATATCTTAAACCATTTTGTGGCAAGCTTTTCATATTGTACAACCTCTAAATATGCTCTACCACACTTTCTATAACATATCTTCACTTTTTTCCCCCCCAGTGTGTTTCAAAGTCCTTGTTTTAACATAATTAAGTGCTAAATAATGATATATATGTAGGCCCCAACATTGCACTTAGGCACATATAAGTATTTATATATGCATATTTTACATATTATATATACACATACAAGATGTTAAAAATGCTATGTATTCTAGTAACAAAACAAAGTTTGACATACACAGACACATCTTAATTTTTGTCTGCCTCTTCTGTTCAAATATGTCTAGAAGAGCTAAAAAATCATTAAAACAGGAAATAAAAAACAGTTTAACAATCCATTATCAAGGGAATATTGTTTTAACAAGAGGTATGGAATCACATTATCATTCTATTAATTCAATAATCTTGATGTTGTTACAAGACTGAGACAGTTATCAAAGCAGGGGATCATTCTTGTATGGAAGGATCACATCACTTAATGGGACAGATGTCACATAAACTGCAGTGTCAAAAAGATAACAAATACAGGACTGAGCTTGTAGAGGCAATAAATTTACGTTGGCATACATGGCTCCTAAAAAATAAACAGTATTTGATAAGCATTAAGATGTGGCTGGGTTTGAAACTCCTGTCGTTATAGTGCTGATTTTATGATAATTTTTCACAAACCAATCTTTTATTTTATACTCACACACACTCACAATCTATACATACTTCCTATTGACAGTGGTTTCAAAGATCTTTCATTAACTCAGCCTTACAATGACAAATGTAAGAACACCTTCACTTCTTTTGAAATAAAATGAACATTTACGGCAATTATTATAAATGACTTTACCCTTGAGGACATTGGTCCTGAAGGTTTGCATGGGTTTTCAACTAAACCTGTTTCCTCAGAGAAATTTTAGGAATTATTCTTCATGACTCAGTACATTCCTGCTTTGTAACCAGTAGCCAAGCTAACATTTCTTACACCTTTTTTTCCATTCATATAGTTTTAGTCACAAAGAATAAAGCCTGGCCATGCAATTTCTTTTACTAGTTGATTTCTGTGTGTAGCTGATAACAATGCCCACTCTCCCACCTACACAGCATACCAAAGTTTCAGACATACAGAAATGCAAGATAATCACAAACTGGTTTCAATACACGTTCTTCTACTCTCACAGTTTCTACACCCTGCTGTATATGATTTGGTCTCACATCCATTATGGAGATATTAAATAACCACACAGTTGCAAGAAGACCTGAATTCTAATGACTTTTTAAGCTGACTGTAGGTCTGCAGGTAAAACACCAAGACTGCCCCTTATCTATTTTTGAATGACATGTTTGCAAGACAGATGGATGGAGGCAGTTTCAGTTCTGCATATGTGCTGCCTTTTAGTTAATATATTTCATGACGGATACATCCTATGAAACCACGTGAAGAGGAAAAGCCACATTTGAACAAGCATGTGTTTAGCCACCTGAGGTTACAAAAAAAGGTACTATTGTAGCTGCAGTGCCCCTATGCAACTATGGCCCGTACATGTAAATAAAAACTTGGACTTCTGTCTGTATGTTACCTATATATTTGTGTGTATGGAAAAATATGAGATGGAGGGCTAGCATGCTGATTTAGCAGATCAAGGATGCCACACTGTTCACAAATGGTGAAGTCAGACAAAGGCCAATTCAGGACTAAATACCAAACAAAGCCTAAGTCCAGGTATCTTTTGCACATTACTACTAAATGCCAGCTTCTTAGGACTATCAGCGTATAAGACAGGATTTTCTGAAAGAATAAGTATATTTCTATTTTCTTCTGTTTGTATTAGGATCATAGAGTAGCCATCATTACAACAATGTGACAGCTGGTGAAAACACACTGACTTTATTAGCATCTGCTATTCGCATTTGGTATTCCTTCGAAAACAATAGTGGGCAGATGCCCTTCATTCTTTCCTTCATACTTCTGGACATCATTACATAGGCAGTATGTACAAAAGTGTACACACTTCCAGCTCCACCCTGGATTTATACAATTGTTAGTGAATGCACAGATAAGTTTGAGAATGGGTTACTACAATCTTACCCGAAGCAGAACTGAAATGGTAAAGCTGATTGAAGAAGGTAAACTTTTTCTTAGAAAATATTTTCTAAATTCTCCTAGATTTCATCCTTAGCATTGGCTAAAACAAGATTATATGGCCGAAGTCTTTTCGTACTATTTCTCTCTTTGCAGATTAATTGTGGTTGATGATGAAAATTACTGTCAAGCTATCTGCAGGTAAAATAAAGTTTGCACGGCCATCACACTGGCATTTCAAAAGCACAAGATGAGTGTGATACCTGACATTTAAAAGGCACTTAGTTGCTTTACTGCTGCTTTGTGTCAATCATGCTACCTGGCAGACAGCAGAAGTGTTGTCAGGAATACTGTCTACATCCTAAGTGAAAAACAAAACTCCAAAAGTGAATGTGAGGGAGAGAAACTATAGAAATGAGGAAAAATTTCACTTACATTTATCCAAGATGGCTGTCGCTATTACTGTTGAAACTCTGCTATGGGCTGAGGTCACAAGACCCTGTAAGCTAAAATAGAGAAGCTTCAGCTGAGGGTAACTGAAGCTGCAGCACATTAAAATACATTTTAAGGTTATAGGTATTGATTGGAGTTTTAATTTCTTGATCTATTTTTCCCAAGGCACAAAAAGCGACCTCTACTTTTTTGGTCATTTTTCAAGCCTGAAGGGAAGAGATTTTCAGTATCATCCTCTACCTCATTTTAAGTGTGTATGTATGTTATATGCAGTACATGATATGATAGTATGATGGTTTCATTGGCATGAGTTTGGAGTTGCCACATTATTCACAAATGGTAAAACCATATGTGATTTATGTAGATTCTCCCAAAGAACACCAGAATAAAGCCTTTATACAACATCACATCACCATGTATGTAGGAAATGTGAATTTTATATAAAAGAAAAGCTAGCTTAAAAATCTTCAAAACTTTATTAACATGCATCACAGAGATCTTTTTTCTTTCTATAAAGGTAATGTTTTAATTAGGTACCTCTGAGGGAGTCTGATAACTTTTACATCTTAGAAATATCAGGATAACTTCAGTATTATTTTTGTATGCATTGAACTACTGTAGTTTGAAAAGCTACTTCCCAGGGCTTAAATCAAGGATGTGATCTACTAGGCAGCTAGAATCTATTCTTTCTTAACCTGTGATATAAATACTCTACTGTTGGCTTCATTAAGTGGCAAGATACTGAATTTGTTGCTAATTTTGGATCAAACATTCTCTCTCCTGGACCACAAGTCACTGTGCTTTTGGGAAAAGAACTGACATGCAAAAGGGAAAGAAGGAGAAAAAAGAAGATAATACACTAGGAAATTAGTGCTAACAGCTGAAGTTTTGAATGACAGAAGGAAAGAGACTAGTAAAGTTCGGTTGAGAAAAGTGCATGAGGAACAGCCCTGCAGTTAATTTCCTTTACTAGGATTACATATGATATTTGCCTATGTAAATATACACTCATGTTTGTGCATGTCTAAACAGACATACGCAATGTGCAAAAACCAAATTTCTAGAATGTATCTTAAAGGCTTTTATCTGAAACAAAGAAAGGAATTCCAAGAACACAAGGAATGCAATGAATCTGAACTACAGAAATCTTGAAGCAGCCAAGTAAAAATAAAAGCACATATATCATATGTGTTCAATACATGTGAAAGAATTACAAGTTGCCAAGAAACACCATGAAGGATGGAATCTCTTGTGCTTTCTGAGCAAACTTCAGAAAAGAAACTCCCAGCACATAATACAGATGTTTACTGCATTTCTTGTGCAATTATAATATGATTTATAACGCATGGTAATATAAATGTAACAGATGAGAACTAAGAAACTACCAGGATACTGCATAATTTTGATGTACTCAAAGAAATAGCGCGCACATTTAAAACTAAGAAATCTAATGAAAATGTTACACATTAGAAACATTTTTATAAAATTAACTCTACAAGACATCATACTCCTACAAAACAACACAGTAAAACTCATCATTTGAAAGATCTGTAAAGAAGACAACGTTATTGTAACAAAAATGACCACTGGGGGAAAAAAAGGTAAAATTTTCCTACAAAAAGATGATTATTGCATTTTAGATTTTTAATAGAAAAATAAGCAAATGTTGTTCAAATTATGAAAGCATCTTAAAAGAATGAGAGAAGTGATGGCTAAAGTGTTTGTGATAGATTAAATAATTCACCTTTACCATTCCCATTTCAGTACTTAGATGACTAGTCTGAAGTTTCATGAATGCCTGCAGACCCATGTAAAATGAGTATCTCCTAGTCTCAGTGAACAGAACACTATACCCCGACTGGAACTAGTTGTTTGCTTTCTCCTAATGAGAAACACTAAAAACAAAATAGCAAGCTGAAATGGAATTAATTGTTCTCTCCATGAGAAGAGAGACTTCCATAACAGAATTTATGCAATTTAAACAGATTGTGTTTGACTATGTAGGATGTAGCTTAATACATTCAGTGTGTAAAGGGGTAAAGCTCTATTGACAATAATCCCAGCTCATTTCATAAGCTGCAATTTATTTAGAAGGAGAAGTAAAAGGAAGAAAAGAAGAACTGGGAATGCGGGTAGATCGCTCTGCCAGATGAAAAAAGTCTGCACTATAGACACCTAAATCCAAGCTAGTCATCTGAGGTTACCTCAGAAAGGAGACAAAAAGGCATTTCTGTGGCACAATTCACTAAATCCTAATGAGATGTCTAAATCAGACAGGATAAACTATCTCTTAAAAGTGTGTTGACTATGTGTTGACAACAACGCAGGGACTAAAAGTGCCTTGAATATGAATGGTGACAAAAGGCTCTTGAGCCTGGACTATTAAAGTGAAGGCAGAGACAAGGTGTAACCATCTGTTGTCTGGTGAAATAAAGTCCCCAGTCAAGAGACTAATTATCTAACCTTGACTTTACCTTAGTATGCACCTGAAGTAGTCATTTGTATTTATGTTAAACAGAAGTAGAACCAGACTACTCTGTATTGACTTCACACATTCAGATTGCATCAGATTGATGTGATGCCTTAAAACTTAATTCAGGTGAACAGCAAAATTGCCACCCACTTTGCTTTTCATTCAGGTATGGGAAGGTAATAAACAAACAATAGTCCTGAAATCCTCAATCATTTCACTCTATGATCAGATGTATGGACATCTCTATAGTACTTTATAGCCTACCTAAACGAACGAACCAACCAACCTTCAAATGCCCTTCTTTCCCTTCAAATTGAAGAAAAACTCTTGTTGTGGAATAAAATGAATGAAACTGTTACCATCTACACATGCATGCACACATGCAGAGAAACAGGGAACCATAGATACTAACACCCATATTGAAAAAACCTGTTGAAAAAATCAGCATGAGGCTTCATGAAGTCAGACAGTCACTAATTTGACTCTCATGGCAGTAGCTATTTAAGCAAACTTTTGTTTTGAATAAAGTTTCATCAGTTAAAAAAGTGCTTAAAATCAAAGGCAGACAAAATAAAAAATAATAAAGAGTAAACCCACATTTTTATTGTGTAGTAGCTCAGTATAAACTTTTCCAATATTATATATCCTTCAGCTTTACATGGTTCATAAGATTAGATGTGACAGTAACATAGGCTTCTTTAGAGATACATATGACAAACTTAGGCAGCCAGCAAGGGAACAATCACCATTTTGATAATCAATTTCAGAACTGAATTGAATTTCCAGAAATTATTTAAATGAAAATTAGCTCATGGCATGATGAGGGTTGGTACACCTACAGTGAATGGATCAGGTTAATAAAAATAAAACAATAGGAAAAAACACCTATACTATTTTGTAAATATTTACAGATTAATTCAGATTTATCAACTAGGAACATTAATCAGAAGGCAGACTGATGGTACCTCAAACAATTCGGTGATCACCATAAATCCAGACAATGTATCAGATTTCATCAGAATAGAGGTCATGTTTTAAATGAAGGTAGAATTTGTTATGCATTATTCATCCCTCTGAAAATATTACAAGGTGGGGAAACTTTTTTACAGTTTATTACAATAGCATATTACAAAATCCATTTGTAAAATAAATGTTTAACCGATGAGCCTATGACAAGTCGTTACAAAGCACATTATAAGATGCAAATATTGTTAAAATACATGTGCATGTTTAATGCATGAATTACAGTCATCAAGCATAGTATAAATTGTCATAAAATTTAACGAATTATAATAAGATATTTATAAATGGCATCTAAACATAAAGTATGCACAGAGAAATTAATCCTTCTATGAAGGCTTTTTTTTCCCCTTGTCTCTTTATTCCAAACAAACCAACTTAGGTGGCTTTTTTTGTTTGGATGCTAGCAAGCAATGTCTGAGAGAAGATAAAGTCTTCTGGCTAAGGTTCCAAGGCTGCCAAATTTCAGTCTTCAGAAGATTTCCAGAATAAAATAACAGACAATTCTCCGTTAACTAGGCAGCATTGATTAGCTTTAACAAGACCATCAATTTTTTTCTTATGGAGAATTAAAATGCATTGAATAAATATTAGTTTTTACTTTTACAGACAAATTTTCTGAGGAGGTAAACTGCTGAAACTGTATTATAATTCCTTGTCTACTTATCAGAAAAGAACAACTTCAACAGTGTAGGAAAGAAACAACCTTACCTTTCAAATTTTGTACAGTTGATTAGTGATAATCAGTTTACAGACCCTGGTCTACATAACCTTTGTATATGCTATTATAGTTTTTATAATTCCATATGGTACAGCAAAACATTGATCAGAGAAGTGGTATTTATGCTTTTTGGTATTTGTGTCAAATATAAATAAAAAGCTGTCACCAAGATACTTCCTAGCTGATTACAGAAACAAAATTTCTTCTGTTTGAAAAAGAAATTTATATACATTCCATCTATAAGAGTCAGACTAAATGGCATACAAGATCCTGAAAATAAAGAAATGCCTTTACTTAAAAAACATCAGGTAAGTGTCTAGGGAAAAAGGACAACAGATTGAGTAAGAGATAGAAGGAACTACAGGGAGATACCACAGTCACGTCCTGAAAGCTTTAGTAAAGAGATTGCTGGCACATGAAATCACTTGTAATTATGATACAGAACTTTAATGATTTCACTGCAACTAAATTACATTATAAATCTCGCTTAAATCTGCCAGGTTTCCTCTTCTAAAGAAGCTGATCTCCAGCTCCTGAAGCACAGTCAAAGAGCATTAGCAGAATCTGATCCTGTGATAGGAACATCGACATTGTTCTCTCTTAATTTTCTCTGAAGTTTAACAGGAATGTCTGGAAACAGGACCTAAATACATTTAAGAAAGACATAAAGTACTAATTTTGACAGAAGAACCAAGAAAAAAAACCCCAAACTTTACATGTTTTAAAAAATAAACATAGAAATTCATAGACAAAAAATCTACTTCAGGCTTTCGAACACAAATGGTTCTTCAACCTCACGTAGCTGGGAGAACATAAAGGAATGTAACAGAATCTCAAGCTTTTCTCCTATTCTATCATCTCACATTGCCCACAATTTTTAATGCACCTGGAGTGGGTTCTCGAAAAGATAGGATGGTAGGATCTGAGTCAGTATCACCTGCTTTCATTCTCTTCTGGACATAAACAGTGAACTTAGCATTCTGAATTTTAAGCTCTATCATATGCACTTCTTTGAATAAGTAAAACAGGACTTTCCTTGAACAGTAAGCAATAAGTGAAATGGAAACCATGAACTCTGTTATTCAAGGAATATTCAATATTTTGTATTAAAATTTCAAACATTCTGTCAGGAAACATTGCACACATCTGTATTTGCATCTTCTGATAAATTCTTCACTCTATTGGTAGTCTGTGAGTTTCTTACACATTTTTCAACAAACTCTATCGTACAACTAGTTACAACTTCTAGCTGAAAGATCTACAGAAGTGTGAAGATATGTCCTTTTAAGAATGTCCTCGAGGACAAGAGTCATGTGTTTAACTGACTTAAGAGATTAATGTAGCTACATACGTTTTCTTTAAAGAAGGATGTGTCTCATTTCAGAAGCATGAAATCCTAAAATGAAAGGCAGCTCAAGGAAAGGACAGGATGAGAGAAATATCAGTACTACTTCATCTCAAGGTCTTATGAATAAGACCATACTGAACTGAAAAAGATAGGTTATTCATGGCAATCAGAAGATAATGCTATGTCTTTCTTAAAGAATGTGACACTGCCAAGGAATTCAGAGACTGGAATTTTAATCTCTATATTTCATGTCCCTCCTCACTGGACCATCACAAGGTTGCTATGTTGATATCCAATGGATCTTGGTGTTCATCTTTCAGGATCCCAACCTAAGCTATCTGCAACCAGTCTGATGAAATTTAGACATTCTTTAGACAAGAAAAGAAGATATTCAGTGGAGTATAAATCCAGTAAATGCATGAACACAGGCTACTGTAGTCAAAATAAGACAGGGTATGGAGGGAAAAAAAAGAAACAAAACAGGAGAGAAACAGTATTTGGGGTGTCTGTGATATGACTGTAGTGCTAAATAGGACAAACAAATATTCACAGGTGTATAGTCCAAGCCTATAGAGACAGAAGTGAATAAGTATGACCAAAAGCATCATGCTTTCCTATGTTGCAGAACTCAAGTGAAATCTTTCTCATTTAGGCAACTGAATCAGGATAATCAGGAATGAATCAGGAATGGTGTAACGACACCAAAATACATGCTTCAAGAAGAAGAGACTTGGGTCATAAAAAGTTAAGAGTTTTATACATAGTAATACAGAGACTGCAACTGATACATTGCTCCCAGAATATGAATAATGAAGAGCCTATGATATATTTTGTTCGTAATAAAGTCTAGAATCATAAAACTGTAAAACAAGAAAGGACTGAGAGACTGAGTCTAAAGCAGAACAAAGAACTATACAAGAAAGTTATATATGAAAAGCCTCTACAGACAATTCACAAGAATGAGTACGTATATATACATATATTAAAAATACAACTCGTTTATCTGTACAAAGACAGTTTTAGTGAAATGTGGGTAGCTGATTTGGGTAAATAACCTGATACCAAGATCTTTGAGAACCAAAGGTCCAGCAGTTTTTCAAAAGACAAGTTTGTTCTATCTCCTCAAGATTTAAGGAGTAAAGAAATTTCTCAAACATTAAACACAACCTTTTTTTTCCTCAACCAAGAAGTAATTATTAGACTTACTAATATCAGAATTTCTACTAACACTTTTTAGAAATAATTTTAATGACATTTGTAATTAGAATATATTTTATACAGAAAACCAGTTACCTTTGGTTTGAAATAATAGCTCACTGATAAAAACTATTACATACTGCAGGCTTGTACATTGAGATACATATGAATGGGGATGAAGCTACACTCCCCTGTAGCTTTCAAAGTACAGCTTTGCTAGGAGTTACATGCAGACACAATATATAGTCTGAAGTAGTTGGACTACGTAACAGAAGTATCTGTGGAGAGAGGGGAAAAAAGAGATGATCCTTCTTCAGGCCACTGGATGGTATTTTAAAACAAAACTTTCCAAACTGAGCAAAATATTATGAGATTATGTATCAAAAATATGGTATTATATTTTTGTCAGCACTATTCTCAGTTTTCATAAATCTTGGATTGTTTCCTTGTTTCCATTTTACTGTAGACCAAGGAAGGATGTGTCTGTTCATAAGAAAGTATAACTTATTTCCTCTCACACACTCTGATTTTAACAGTCAGCTCAAACAGTTAAATTATCGGTGGAAGCAGTTAAATTTCTTCTTCAATACATATCATATTAATCAATACCATCTTTCCTCTACCACCATAGCATTCACCTACCTACCATTCTACATTCCTCTGGAGTGACATGGACATCTCTAATCTTGATGAGGCTACAAAATTTTTTTGGTCATTCAAATTCTGACACATACCATATCCTTCAGTCCACTTTCTAGCTCATTAATAAATATATTAAATGATGCTATTTAATGCACAGGTCAGTGGTAGAGAGAAATTTTAACCTTTTGCCATGCCGAAAGTTGACTGTTTACACCTTCTCTAGCTTCTGTCTCTTAACTTGTTTCTAACTTATGATAGGACTCTAACTTCACCCAGAACTATACAATTTTCTTAATAATATGTTGTGAAGGCCTGCGTCAAAGGCTTTTTGAGTGTCCTTTTGAATCATCTCTCTTGGTCTTTAGAAATATATTTATTTTTGAGACATATATATTTCTTGTAGATGGAAAATACTAGAGTCTTCTTAATAGATGCAGTAGAGATGTATGTGCTCTGCAAATTTTGAGGCCACAGTAGAAGAGCGTGATTTGTCCCCGGAAAGGTCAGGCCACCAAAAAATTCCAGCCAAATCAGTAATGCAGAAAAATTAATTATAAGGCTGTATTTTATCCTGTTAGAATGAAGCACTTCAATGCACATGGTAAATCACACAGGCGATGAAAGACTCGGAAGCAGTAGCAGCAGCAGCAGCAAGGGAATTACTGCAGCTGTACAGAGGCTCCCATGTTGCTGACCAGGACCACACTGTAGGCACCGCACAGACACTGAGTGAAATGATTGTCCTGTGTAAGACAAGAGATGACAGTGACGGACTGATAGGAAATACCTGTCATGATAGCAGGCAATATATGTGCCTAAGCTTTCTATACATAAACTGGAGAAGTCTGAATGACTGACTTGGAGGAGGATAATGAGGTACCTTAGAATCATTATAGACAGCAGAGCAGAAAGTACAATAGGGCTTATCTTAAAATCTAAAAGTAGGAAATTAATGGCTCATTTTTTTTCTACTTTATGAGGAATAATGGGTATCATGAAGTCAGTCTATGAAGGATTATAAAACTGAAAACAAACTGCCTGTATTTGATGCTTTGAAGGGGGAAAGACACAGAGAGAGATGTTAGGGAAATAATCTGTACAGAACAGTGGCAGCAATGAGATAAGATGACGTTTGTCATGTGCTGTAAAGAGGCCAGTTGTAGAACTGAAATGTGGAGACCCTGCATGAGAGTTTCAGCTCAGTGCAGTTCAAAATGCTCTGCATTAGTACAGATGTGAGGATTAGGAAAGATACCCAGATTCAAGATGTTTATGCTCCAAGCATATGACAACCAACACACTGATACAGTTGACAGTGATGGAGAAAGAGGGTGATAGAGGAAAGATTATTCCTGAAGATGAGGATTGTATGAGTTTTATTTGTGTATTTTGGGGGGAGGGAAGGAATGTTTAGGCGGGTAGTTGTGGGGGGGGTTTGTTGGTTTTGATTATTTTTTTTACAATGGAGGAAACAGTATCTAGAGTACAAATCACAAAGACCATGGCCATAGTTCTCATTTAGATTAAGTACTATAAAGATTCTGTAAAGGAAATGGCAAAGAAGCAATTGGAAGGATAAAAAGAAAACCAGGAAAGTTTAGAATGGAACTGCAGGAAAAGAAACTCCCTACTGTAGTTGAGAACAGCATACCCACAGAACTTACAAATTGGCTAAAAGGATGAAGAAGTAAATGGCTGAGCAAAAGAAGTCAATGAAAGAAAGCAGCAACTTCAACTATGAACCTTTTATCAGATTTGCCAGATGCAATCATAAAATCTATATTATTTTTTCATATCACTTTTTGTGTTGATTCCCTTTTCATGGCAGCAGTCATTTAAGGTTTTTGAAAATAAAAAAATTCCAACAGAAGGGTACAGTTGACAAAAGCTTTTGCCATTAGTGGCATTATCAGCTCAGCCCAAGAGATGACTGATAAAAAGTGAGAGAACCTGCTGTATCCAAGAGTATGTCCTAGGACACTTGCTATGAGAAGTCACCTTCAGTTACAGTTTATGTACAGATCATGCATGAAAGAAGATAAGAGTTTTGTTCTTGCCGGTTGTCAGTATGAAGTGTTAGTTTCTCAGCAGACAACAGAAGTAAATTGCCAGTGATCCTTGAAGTTTAAGTTACCTTTTGCAGTTACAGAAAAGAACTCTTTTACCAGCAAATTGTCTAGAAACAATATAATTTAAATGTCCCCAAAATAGTTACTGATGTAACAACTCTCACTTTTGTGTAAACACATATTTAAATACTGATCAGACAGATTACTAGCATTCTGCCTAGTAGTTGAGAAACACAAAAACTGTTATGATCCAGAAACAGGTAAAATCAGGAACTGAATTATACTTTTTTGGAGAGTCTAGGGCAAGATGTACCTACTGACATACAAAGTATAGAACCACTCTAGACATCACCTACTTTATTTGCTTGATACTTCCTAGCGCTACACCAATGCTCTTCTAATGCAGCTAAAATGAAATGTGGGAACATGATAAGCATAAATACTGTCATACTTTCTTAAATTTTTGGCACTATCATGTTTTACTCAGAAATATGAAGAAGTGGTAGAAATGGGTCCCAATGTACAAAGCTCACTCATTGATACCTTAAGACTCAACCATGCCCATGGTAATGGTTTTAAACTAAAAGAAGGTAAATTTACACTGGATATAAGAAAGAAATTTTATAGAATAAGAGTTATGAAACACTGGAACAGGTTGCCCAGAGATGTGGTAAATACTTCATCCCTGGAAACATTCAGGGTCAGGTTGGATGGGGCTCTGAGCAACCTGATTGGGTTGAAGGTTTCCCTGCGCATTGCAGGGGGTTGGGCTAGATGACCTTTAAGGGTCCCTTCCAACCCAAACTATTCTGTGATTCTATGATTCTACAACTATATGCTGTAAAATCAAAGATTATCCTTAAGAGGCTTATAAATCTGGCTATGGATTCCTGTTTATAGTTGATATTCTCAGGTGAAGAACAAAGATCAATTCTACAAGAATCGACAGTAGGTAGTCTACAGGTATATATGACACGGCATTTCCTGAATTACAGCTTGTTTGTGCTTTGCAACATGAACATTGAAGGAAGTGTACATCTTTAATTCATTTTCTGCACTGCATAACAAGATTTTCTTTTTGTAATGGAATTCCCTTTTCAAAAAAAGTAGCAAAACAACCCTGTACTCAGGGAAGAATGTCTCCAAAATTCCTAATGAAGCTGCTTGTAACATTCAATAAAAATATTCATGAGACAAGCATCTCTAGGCAAACCTTTTACCAAATAATAAGCACCAAAAAAACCCCAACTTCCATATTTTAAATGCTATCTTGAACCTCTGAGACATTCTTCACATGAATATCCACATTGCCTATTAAATTGCTAGTTTTAGACAGTATTCTGTGTAGCATGATCCTCTTAATCTACAAACCAGGACTGATAATCGTTCTTTCCATTGTACATTTCCAGGGACCTGCTGAAATGCTTGGCTGCCCAAACTACAGTAATTTCCTTTATACAATTGTAAATTAAATTTTGTAGAGTGGAGAGTGATTTCTTTTAAAAAAAATATTTTTCCTTTTAGGAAACTTAACACAGCAAAGAAATTTCAAAAGAAAGACATACACAGTTCTGTAGGAATACGAAACAAAATACACAGAAGAAATTATAATTTTACAGTTACATCATATATACATTCCTCACCTAAGCCGTCATATCATACAGTATATTCTATATAAACATAGACCTCATGTTATTTGCATCTTGTAGTACTTCTCTCTCATCTCTTTAATACACCAACGCTGAATACTGACTGAATCATAAAGGTTTTACCCCCACTTATTGGTCATTTCCCCAGGAAAAACACAAGCTGTTTACCCTGTATTCTGTCTGTTCAAACTGTGCCAAAGTGACTAGGTCCTGTAAAATAAAGAATGCATTCCCTGTAATTTCACACGACCAAAAACCCAATTTGAATAGCAGCAGCTATAGGAATTAAAAAAAAAAAAAAGAGAAAAAAAGCATGGCCCTACTGTTACATTCATTAGGGAGCACTGAACATATAAAAAGGATTCAAAGGCAGGCAATAACTTAAAGAATGTAGCAACTAATTGTAATTAATAGCAATATTAGACAATAAAATTGTATAAAATTATGTTACACATAGAAAATTTGCTAAAAAAAGTATCTTTTCTTCAAACACCAAACAGTGGTAGCAGTCCAACAAAGATGCTACAGCAAATAATTTGGATTCTCTGAAGAGTTGCCCAGCTAAAAGTTCTGCTTAAAATAGTTTTTTCCATGGATCCAAGGCTTTGGAAATTAATATATAGAATTATAAACTCGTTACTTTGATCTGTGCTTTACATATTTGCATGAATGTTTGTAAGAATGTCCAGTCACTGGATTTGCTGAAACTCAGAATTACAAAACCAAACCCCATTGCCTATTTACCACATAGAACTTGTCTTAATTACCTCTCCCTGTTCCACATCACATTAACATAGAAAGAGGTTGAAGTCAGGCCACACTTTCACAGATTGCACATTTTTACATAGTTTACTTCAAACACATATGAAGGACTGAAATATCCTTTTATATCTACAATTTATTTATTCTTTTGTAATCTGAAGTCTCCCTTACAAGTCATAACTTAGAAACAAAGTCACTGAATTTCTTTTCAAATGCACCTTTACAGTTAAGAAGGGTATCATATTACAAAAACTCACTTCTCTTCAGATACACAAAAAAATATAAATGAAGCTATTCTATAATCCCATTTTTTTCTAGCAGCTATATATAAAACACCAGAACTAGTCAGGTAGGTGAATACTGAAGTCAGTTATTTTCACATGGAAATTTCATCCAACTGCAAACTTCAGATTCCAACCTGCCAGTCAATCCAGTGGATTCTTTCCAACTCACTATAGATTCTCAAGGATCAGCAGTTTGGAAATCTAATATGGGAAAGGCACAATGTTTGAAGAGCCTCTTTTCTACTTCAGTGTAAGGTTAAAAAAAAAATAAATTAAAAAGGTCAGCCATTATTTTCATTTGAACAGCAGTGCTAAATGTCAAAGTGGCTGGTTATAAGTAAACTTGTAAAGTGACTGTTTAAAGCATCCATGTGCCAACGCAAGCACATGAGCAAAGCAGTCTGAAAGGACAAGGAAGCAGTTGATTTAGTACAAAGATTTCTGTAAATAAATAAAAATCTCCTCCTTCAGGGGTTCCATTATGATTCTGCAGATCTAATCATTAAATATACTTCATATGAAGTTGATTTGGCACCAACATACTCATATACAAAGCAGCATTGTACTCAAGTACATGCAAAAAGTAATTAATTTGCACTCAAATCACCTTCATGCATGAAATGTTGGCATTCCATTTTACAGATGGGAAAACTGAGCCACAGAGATTATAGATGGCTTGCTCAAAATTATTTGTCATATTAGCAGCATTGGACAGCAAAATTCAGAAGATCAATCCACTTCGAGTACCTGACTCTGTGAGTGCTAAGCCATTCAGATCTAGACAAGAAAAGTGAAAAATAAGATCATCTTTATTTGGCAAAACATTTCAGGACAGACTTTAGTCTCTTTAACTTCAGTAAGGGGAATATTTATGCATTTAAAATTAAGTAGGTTTCAAGAGCTTGTTAAATCAATGCTATATGGATGCTGTAAGATAATCAGGTTCTGGGTATTTAGCGTACCATGCTGCCATTCCAACAAAAATCAAAACAAAAATCTTATATACAAAGACTTAAATCATATTTTTTACAGATTGGAACCAGTAGGTTCAACCATTAATACTTGCAGATTAATGGTAAAAAATATTGTTTCCCTTTTTTTCAATTTTAAGTACATTGTATGCTAAACATTCAAAAAATACTGCTCTGCAGTTAAATACACACTAACTACAGTGCCAGCAGTGTAGGACTCCCCACTTCTGCATGCACAGTGGAAAGGAAAAACCTAAAAGCAAAGTGAGACATAAGAAATTCTCAGCACATTTACAAAGGGAAGTTATCTTTATCCTGGTCCTCCTTGTGCATCATTCTTTCCATGGGTTCAATGTAAGTGCACTGGTTTCTACAACAGCCAACTGGTAACCAAAACATAATGGTTATATCCAGCTTGGTACAATATCCACAAGGTAAGAATGAGGATCACAAACTGCTTATCAGAGATTAAGGGCCTCATGGGTTCTTTTCCTCCCTATGTCTGGGTGTGAAACTGAAAGAGAGGGTGGTAAGATGACAAAAATATTCTGTGACCTCAAGGTATTCAAATAAAAATAATCTCTGTAACTGACATTTCATACTGGAAACCAGCAAACAGATTTCCATCTAAATTATTTTGTCAACAGCATGGTGGTATCCTTGCTAACCTTATTTGGCACCAGTGAATAATTAGATACACAGGGGTGTGACTCCAATTGAAGGTGTTGGCATTGTAGCACTCTGTGAAAATATTAACTATGAGGTTAACTCCAATTTTCTCTTCTTTAATTAAATGCACATGGTACTAATGAGGTAACCTACTGTTCCTTGATAGCACTAATTAGCTAAGAGGAGAGTACACTCTCACATTGCAATTTAAACCTAAAAATAAGGTTGAAATATGCTAATTGCAGGCAATTTAAAACAGTACAAGTCGTAGAACTAGTCATAATAAGGGAAACTGACTGCTTTATAGCTCTGCAGCTGTAACTTTGGTTAAAATCAAAACACGCGACAATTTCAGAATGATTTGGCAGAGTATCCATCAGCCTCTTCAAAAATTGTTATTTAATTCACAGTATACAACATAAATTAAAAAAAATGAAGGAAAAAAGTCATCTTAGATGCTCATCTAGGAAAAGACAAACAACGCGTGATAAGAACAAAATCTGATGAGGTCTATGCAGGAAAATATATTTTGCTTAGACTAGTGTGAAGCTCTAAATTTTCCTAAACATTTAAGACTCTCATTTGTAGAGGTGTTGAGCAGCTGCAGCTTACACTAACATCAATAGAGTCCTGGGTGTTCAACTCCTCTGAAAGTCTGGCCCTAAAATTAGACTTTTGAATGAAAAAAAAAAAAAAGCAATAAAGAAATGTGCTTTCTTTAGAGGAAGAACCTTTTAAAGAACAAAACTGTGATTCTAGGTACAACTTTGAAGTTCCCGAAATAGCAACATTTTGTACTGTAACATCAAGCATATTCTTTACAATGTAACACAATAGATGGTTCAGCTTAGCCAGTGACTTGAAGACAGATGTATAACACATCGATTTATAGTAACAATATCAAATTTCCTGATTTAGAGCTACTGTTGAGCAGAGAAAAGATGTATAACAGTCCTTTGCTATACAAGCTATTTTGCTGACTAATGCCTGGGATGAAAGCAACCTGAGCTTTGGCAGTGACAGTTTGCTTTTTAATTTTTTTTTCTCTCTACTGAAAAAGAGCAGCAATGCAAATGCCTCTACCACAAGAAGAAAAATGAAAGACAAGATAGTGACCTCTTAATAAGACACAGAGCAGAGGTCTTGACTGAATCTAGACACAGAAAAAACCTTGGAATGAATGAAAATAGCATCTCTCACATAACAAACATCACTGATCTTATTTTCTGAGTTACTGGAAAAAACAAACACTAAGGAAAATTATAACACGCTGTTCATTTAAGAAATAAAATCCGTTCATATAAATGCATGCTGCACATCTTATAATCAGCAGACTTCCATGAGGCATAGTGAATGATCAATAGAAAGTATATAATAAGTTGTCTGATTTTGCATTATGTCTTTTGCTTTAAGTTTTATATATGCCTGTGGTTCATTTTTACGGAATTCAAAATTTAACTCCCCTTTAGGAATATTAGATCAATGTTATGTCGTGGGGTCTACTTCCCTAATTACGGGCAACAAAACTATACTGCAGAAGGGTCCATAAAATGTCCATTTCACATGTTTCACACTGTTACAACTTGTAGACTCTCATTAGGGACCACAGCTATGATATGCCACAGTAAGAGTGCAAGAGTAGCCAAAGGAGTTATTAATCTCTCTCTTGTTAGGTTATTCTCAGTAATATCAAAGAATCTGTTTTACACTATTTTTAGGTTACATGACTGGACAGGCTATTTTCTACTGGAGAGGAGAATGCAAGGCTCTGATGCACCCTTGCCAGCCCAAGCCGGGCATTAGCTTCTTCCTGATTCCAACCAGGGACTGACTTAATTCTGCATGTGTGAGCAAGCGTAAGCAAATGTTAATAGAGAGATTTATGCAACTACCATTATCTGTGCACCTCAACTCATGCCTTTCTCTAGCTCATGCCAGTGGGAAAAGGCAAAACCTCCTCCAGTTCCCAAAGTTTCTATCCAAGAGGAAACATGTCTCACAACTAGTGCATGTTAAGAGCAACTGTTCTGACTTAGAGGCCAACTACGGCATAAATGAGAAGCAAACATGCTCAGATCCAGTCCTACTTACTTATATGATTTGCTGTATAGCCCAGGAAATTGCTGGTACACCACATACAAATACAGCAGAATTGAGGTTGGTTACTCAGGCTTGCTCCCAGAAGGTTAGGCAACAAAACTAGTGGAACATCTGGTCTAAGAAGACCAAGGTACTGGAGGGGAAATATTCTCTTATTCTGTGAATAACTCAAAAAGACTTATTAAAAACCCACCTGTTCAAATTCCTTAATTATTTTCCAAAGCTTATGGTCAGATGGGCCATACACTTAACAAAATTATGCAAAAGTAATTACCTAATGAAAAATAACTACAAAAAATATAAGAAATAACTGCAAGTAAGTATCAATCACACAGTACAAAAAATGATAGAATAGGATCATTGATAAGCATGACTGGAAGGCATTTTTTGTCTTTTTATTTGTTCCTTTTAAAGCTTTTATTTTTTTTTCCCCTAACCTCAACAGATTTCGCATAGAAGTCTGTGAGAAATTTAATATTTCCAAGATAGCCTGGGCCACATTCCTAGCTGCTTTGAAGCAGTCTTGGTAAAGGTGATGGAATCATACAGCTTTCCGATACAAGCACCCTCTTTGTGCAACAGTGTCCATGTTGCATCTAATTTATTTCCCATATAGAAAGTTTAAATAGACAGAGTTTTAAATGATTCTGGAAGCTACCTATACGGTACAGCTTTGACTGACATTTCTGGATGCAAACATTTCCAGCAACAACCAGTCAAGTGGAAGTAAAAATTTTCTAAATGCAAAGATAATTAACCTCACAATAACAACCTACTGAAATGATGCATATAATTCAAATTGATTAGAAAACGAGACTGCTGTTTTATGTGGTTGATGTAAAGTGATACAGTCAGGTTATCCCTGAAGAAAAGCTTTATGTCTTCAGCTTAAATCATGAAGTTCCTGCCAGTCTTTCCTTTCAAATAAGAGTTTTCATTCCATTAAAAGAGTGCTAATAACTGAATGAAAGATTTTATAGGTAGCTAACAGGCTGTAAAGCACTTGCTAGTTAAGATAAGCACCATGGAAATCAATACAACCTTAAATAATTCTCCAAAGAATGAATTTACATCTTGAAAATAAAGTTGTTCCCCTTCTGATTCTTCTTCAGGGGTGATATAAGAAAATATAACTCTTATGAATTAATAGCTGTCTTTAAACCTCTTGCTCTCCCTTTTAAGGTTGTTTTTACATAGATACCAGTTCAGAACACTGACTTTTGAAGATAAAGAACGGGAAGAAATTTTATGCCCTTAGGTGCTACACTGAACCCAGTAACTATAGTTTCTACTTTCTTCCTGCACCATATCCAAAAGCAAAACAGGGTTTTCTTTTTGTTCTTGAAAATAAACAGTACAACCTGCCCACACCATGACCATAGGAAGCAGCAAAGCAGGAGGACCTTGCTTTAATCTTGTTTGCCCTCTAGCCAGCTGTTGGCAGCCAGTGTCCCCAGCTTCTGCTTCTTGGGAAGGAGGGATTTTATCACCTATTTGGCCCAGATTCCCAGCACAAAGCATTCCACACAGTGGATAAAGCTCAGTTCCAAATATTCAGCCCACCTCATTGACACCATATATATAAAGTTGGCCTGTATAAACATATATGTGTCTATCTATCTATCTAGAAAAAGCTACTACCTATTATTTTCATGCAACAAATTTTAAATTATTATTCATCAAGGCCACGTGTATAAGATGTAAGTAACAAAAGATACTAATACATAGAATCACAATGCTCTATGATCTTTTATACTGGGCTACTCTAAATAACTCTTAGATATTAAGAAAATAAAAATGTCCCCACCACCACCCTTTTTTTTTTTAATTTTGGACATCCTTTGATTAAAAATAGCCTAGATCTCAGTCAATCATAAACAAATACATGCATACTAGCAACGTGAGATAAATAAGATTTAAAAATACATATTTAACTTGGATACCCAGCTTATGATTGTTTAAATAGAGAATGTCTTAGAAAGTAAAAAATCAATTTTAAACAAACATTTCTCCTCCAATGTGTACTTCTTCAAGATTTAAAGCAAATGAGGCATAAAGTCTATGAAGGTTTGTAAATATACACTAAATGGCTGAAGAAGATCAAAAGTTGTCCAACTAATGGGTTACACGAACTCAGAAAGAAAAATGAAAGAAATATGAGTTTATTAGTCCAATGAGCTAGATTTTCAAACTGCATCATAGCTATATTTTTATAAAGCAGACAAAGCAGATTATGTTTATAGAATACCTCTAAAATGAACTGCTGCACAAAAAATTGTCACATTTTAGAAACGTTTCATCATATGCTAGAAATTTCTCATTTATAAGCTCATTATCCAATTGTAGCTCTCAAGAATAAAGCTAATTTACATGTAAAATAAGTCTATGGTCTACTCTTTAAAGACACAATGATAAACACACTAATTTGACAATTACATTAATATGAGTATTTGCATAATCTGTTTTCTACACCTGTTCTTAATTTGAAGCAGCTGCAGAATAAATCACACCACATAATCTGAATATGCCACTGAGTCACATAAAAACACTAACCCTCCTCAACAAGTTTTTCTTTCACTCTGTTTGCATGTTTGCTTTGAATTTACATGAACCCATAAAAATAAGCTTTGGGCTGGACAATTCATATTCATCAGAGATAAAGCTAAAATGCTTTTTTTTTTTCTTTTTAAAACTCTGTTTCCTGTAACAATGACCATGTAATTTTCACAACTAAACAACACATAGAAACTCAACATTTTATAGCTTATTTTACTGGATACACATCCTGTAAAGTATGCTAAAAACGTGTGCAGTCAACACAAAGAACAATAAAAGTCTGCCAATAAAATTCTTATGCTCTTAGTAAAATAAGACTGAATGGTGACCCCTTCATCTTCTTTCAAATTCAGTGCTTTCCGCTTTTTAGAAAACTCAGTGTTTTGTACCAGCAGCATTAAAGGAATAACAAAACAGAAGTTGACTGATAATTCACAATGACAGTTCACGCTAACGAAACATTCTTCCTACATGTATGCTGCTCATTTTTTGATGTGCAAACAAGAAATAATTGAGTGATTTAATATATTGACTCTCTTCCTACGTGTTCCAACTGTCACTAGGCCCCCGTTCTGTAACATTAACCTCTCTCAAACTGGGAGAAAGATGAGGGAAAGGCAGCACGTGTGGGAAATAACTGACTACATTGCATGGGCCTAACAGAGGTACTATTGTGAAGGATAACACTAAATGCAAAATGCTAAATACTAATGTTTATGCTAAATTCTTATTGAGTGAATACTCAGAAGCACCAGCATAGAACCCCAGGCTCTTCTTTCCATAGCCTCCAAAAGAAAAATAACAACCTATTATACAGCCTGCGTGCTATCCAGGGTGTTTTCTACAAGCTCTAAAGTAACAGTTTTACTAAGAGCAGAGGAGGCTCTTCTGTGCTTCAGAACAAAGATTTAGGGTTGTATATCCTTTTGGCCTGGGACCCATGAGCAAATACTGTGTTACACCTAAAATGCTTATCACCAAAATAAAGCTAAATCCAGGTATAAATTACAGGGCCAGGCTAGAACAATCCCACAGCCATTCTGCCACTGAATCATTGCCCAGTAGCTCTGTAACACAGAATACCAGTTCCTCTTGTGGCTACCAGAAAGTGTGTAAAAGTTTTTACATAAAAGGGAAAATAGAGATACTACTGTACTTTGTGATGATTCTTTCAGTGTAACCAAGAGCATGGTATCAGCCTGAAGCTGCCACATCGACCAGAGTTGACACTGCTTTTCCAGTTCTTGCCTAACAGCACAAACAAGCGGGGATCTTAACTATCAGCAAATTTGGGAACTGCAGCAGAGAAAATGTCAACCAGCCTCAATATGATTTAGGACCACTGTGAGCTGTCATCAGAAATGAAAATGGGCAAAGAACAAGCCAAATGTTTTGGAGTATTTTCTATGTTAAAAAAGTTTATATTTAACATAATTGTAATTTATCATTTTCCTCTGTTGCAAACCCAAAGATTTTGTAAGAGAGACATTCTACAGTGTGAAGCAAAGGCCACATTGCATTACTCTTATGAGTAATTTATTATGGTACTGATGTCTGGCACTTCTAAACAAGTGACTTAGCAGGATTCTGGATTGAGAAGTTGCTTCCTATTCCTTTCTTCCATCAAATATTTAGCCTCTCCAGGCTAAATAAATAAAACAAATTCTGTATTTTAATATTATTTTATAGGCTGACTGGATGAGATACTGCATCAGCCTTTCCTGAGCACAGTACAAAGCACATGAAGAAACCCAAAGTTGAGTCAAATGACTCACAAACCCTCTGTGCTGATGCAGCAGAACAAAGCACAAACACCATTTGCTAAAGTCATATCCAACCAGACAGACATTTCAACCAATATCCATACCTCTAAATACCATGTAACACAATTAAAAAGAAAAAAAAATATAGGAAAAAAACAACTAAGAAAAACCAAAGTTAAACAGCTCATACATCAATTCATTTACACAGCCTCATTCCAAATGGAAAGTTGTTCTGTCATTTTAAAACTCAGAAAATTCTTGAAAGCAATTGCTATGGAGTTTGTGTATGCACCCTATTTTGTTGGAGTTATAGAAGCAGCCATTGTTCCTGATGAGGTCTTCAGTTCACTTTATAGTTTTTACAATGATAAACATGCTTCTCAAAGGAAGAGGAAGATAGATGCCTATACTAGGAAGATTTGATCATTGGAAGAATTATCACAATCTCTTCTGTAAAATTAGCCTCGATGTACAAGAGGCTAATGTTATTCCAATCTCAAAAAGGGTATGAGGGAAGACCCTGGGAACTACATATGTAAATCATAAATTGCCCCCAAGGAGTGAGATCATACCCTAAGCTTTTGTGTATGTCTTATGCTTAAGGTGAGCTATTTTATCATAGCCTTATCAAGCAGATTTTTCTCTCTTGGATCTCTCAGAGAGTAGAAACATAGACATTGGTCCTAAGAAATGTGAAACATTTTTCAATGCCCACTGCTGCCTAGTACAACTTCTTTGTTCAGATGGGATACAATTGTTCTCAGTGAGATCAAACATGTGGAAGTTTTACTTTTACAATGAGAAATAATCATCTTTTAAACATATACCTGATATTTCAGTGAGCAACACAGTACATTCAGAAACAGACAAGAGTATCTTAACTGCAACAAAAAAGCCTCAACTGCATGTGAAATAAATCTTCAAGATTTTAGAGTGCTTTTCTGCTTCATTCATTACCTCTTCTCTTGTCCTGGGATGACATCCAGACAGAACCAAATAACCACATTTTAGGCAGGGCACCCCACCAGTGAGGCAGCACCCTCTAAAACAGTCATCTTCAGAAAAGAAGCCAACTCTTACTGGTAGTTCTGCTGGTGTCAATCATTGCTGAGTTTTTACCAAAAAGCAACCTTATATTCCTTAAGAGTGTGCAACTACTGTCACCTCAGTAAGCTGCTGGAAAAAGATTGAGCATCTGAATCACAGAAACATATATACAGTAAAAGGACAATATAGTGACCATAATAAACTACACTGACTTAAAATTGAAGTTCTGAGGTATAACTTAAGCCACAAATACTAAACTATAACTATCCAGTGCTATTGCTTATGGAATTAAACACAGTCCCTTATGTTGGTTGAGTCAACACTGCACATAAGCATTATAGCAGTAACCCTTGCTGTTACTGACTTTATTGGGCTGCAGGGGCTTGCAGAGCTAACTATGCGTTGTTGGATTATTCTCTTTTACGTCACCATAAGAAAATCTGAATAAATCTATTCAATTTCTGTAGCTCCTAAATTAATAATTCACTGTAATTTCATGGAAATTTACCTTAAATTTAAAGAAAAATAGCTTTTATGTTAGGGACAGCTATATTTTGCATACAGGTATGAATCACTGGATTAAGTATAAAAATGAACTAGAGAACTCCAAATGCACACTTGTCTTAGTGACTGTTTTCCTTTCTGGTATGTAACCATGATCAACAAACACTTTGCAACCCATACAACTTGTAAAGTTACTAATTGTATTGGTTAGAAAGAAACTCAAGTTTTCTTAAATGTTAATTATGATTACTGTTTTTACCGCAATTCATTGATTTTAAGAAATGCAATATTTATGCTGTGATTAATTTCCCTAAAACTTTTTAAGTTAAATAAATATTTTCTCAAGTTGGGTCTGTGTTCTGCCACTATGTCATTCCTTGTTACGTTCTTTTAGCTTACATTTACTCAGCTTTCTACAACATTGAAATTTATCTTGTTTCAGAACAGGATAGTCAATAATGTAGACTTTTATTTTGCCTATTTTCATAGTAGCATCTTATCTCTGTGCATAGTAGCAACTTATGAAAGCGTGGAGGGCAGCCGTACTTTCTTGTTCGCCCTTTTATTGACTCTGGCTTATTCGAAGGGCTTATTTGTGGCTTATATCCCCAGGGCTCAGTGCTGGGTCCAGCCTTGTTCAATGCCTTGATCAATGACCTGGATGAAGGCATCGAGTGCACCCTTAGCAAGTTTGTGGATGACACTAAGCTGGGTGGAAGTGTCGATCTGCTGGAGGGTAGGGAGGCTCTGCAAAGGGATCTGAACAGGCTGGACCACTGGGCTGAGTCCAATGGCATGAGGTTTAACAAGGCCAAATGCCGGGTCCTGCACTTGGGGCACAACAACCCTGTGCAGTGCTACAGACCAAGCGAAGAGTGGCTAGAAAGCTACCTAGAGGAGAGGGACCTGGGGGTGTTGGTTGACAGCGACTGAACATGAGCCAGCAGTGTGCCCAGGTGGCCAAGAAGGCCAATGGCATCTTGGCTTATATCAGAAACAGTGTGACCAGCAGGTCCAGGGAGGTTATTCTCCCTCTATACTCAGCACTGGTGAGACCTCTCCTTGAATCCTGTGTTCAGTTCTGGGCCCCTCATTATAAGAAAGACGTTGAGGCTCTGGAGGGAGTCCAGAGAAGAGCAACGAAGCTGGTGAAGGGGCTGGAGAACAAGTCTTATGAGGAACGGCTGAGGGAACTGGAGTTGTTTATCCTGGAGAAGAGAACGCTGAGGGGAGACCTCATTGCTCTCTACAAATACCTGAAAGGAGGTTGTAGAGAGGAGGGAGCTGGCCTCTTCTCCCAAGTAACAGGGGACAGGACAAGAAGAAATGGCCTCAGGCTCTGCTAAGGGAGGTTCAGGGTTGACATCAGAAAAAAAAAATTTCACAGAAAGGGTCATTGGGCACTGGAACAGGCTGCCCAGGGAGGTGGTCGAGTCACCATCCATGGAGGTGTTTAAGAGACGGGTGGATGAGATGCTGAGGAGCATCATTTAGTGATTGATAAGAATGGTTGGACTCAATGATCCTGTGGGTCTTTTCCAACCTTGTGATTCTGTGATTCTGTGAATGGGAACTGAAGACATAAAATTAGGAAGATCCTTTTCCCATACAATAGGAGGGACATCACAGTCCTGTATAAGTAACCACGAATCTAAAGATCTGGGTTTCGTTACCCACATGTTTGAATCAAGAACATAGCTACACACTTAACGGAAGAGCCAGAGAGCTGCTTCCAGTGCAAGTCAGATACATCCTTTCCCCTTCAGAAAGCTCCTTTCGGATCACTTTCAGATCACACCACAACAAGCATCTGATTGATTCTGTCATGTTGGCAAGTGGCTAGTTAGCTTGGAATTGCTTGAGGAAACAGCTATTTTGCTTGAGCTCAATTAGATTAATCCAATCTTTCCACCACAATGCAGAGTAATTATGGCTAGTGAAATGCATACTACATTGTGCTGATACCAGTGTTGTGTCACAAACAGAACTGTTTCTTAAGAGGTTGGACTGGGAAAGGTTAGATGTTTTTAGAGGTTTTCTTCTTCAAAGCATAATTAAAACAGTTGTGAGAAATCCAATGGACTGTAATTTGTAAATTTTGAAATTTCCTAGTGGAACCAAACTTTTCTTAGAGGAAAGTCAAGTTCATTTGGATGGCAAGTCTTCAGAAGGAAAATATGTTGGTTTCTAGATGTTGCTTGAAAAGATAGAAAATGGCACACTGAATTAGATCAAATGATCATTTAGTCTAATGGGCTGCCTCTAACAGTGGTCAATACTTGGTGTCCAGAGAGGAGTAAACGAGCATGATGGCATATGGACTTAGCAACACTTTTCCAGGCCACTCCCCACATCCCAGCATCCATAATATCTGCAGCACAGATCTGTTCCAGAGCTTGGCTGTATACTACTTGAAGACCTATGCCATACTTCTAGCTTAATTTCATGTCCTTTAGCCCTCGAATTACAAGGGATTAATTAGATCTTGTGCACTCTCAAGATTTGTAACTGTAGCTAAAAGGTAACTCTGCAGCCATAAAACACAAAAAAGGACTAGAAGAGGTGGAGGGATGACAAAAGAGCAGTGATATCTTGGGATCTGTACAGCTTGTATCCCCTTATTATTAAAAACTTGAACCAACGGATTTTGGTATTCCCTGAAAAGTGTAAATAATGTATACTTATACCTTGTGCTCACACAGCTGGGAATGAAATACACTCAAAGATGTACGAGTATAAACTTGCTCCCTGCTGTTCAGTCCCACTTCAATGGGTATGTCAGCGATGCATGTCTCTTTCTCTGCAGTTCTTTTTCCCTTCTTGCACTCTGTTAGTGTTGCCAGAATGCACACACATTGGAAATCTGACTGACATTTAAATTTTGTACGGTTATCAATACAAGAAGACCCAAATCTCTAACACAAAGTTTTCATAAGTACAATGGTAAGAGTAATAAAATACTTTAAAAATATGAAAAATAAAAATACCCTAACATACACAAAGTCATAACTATTTGTTCCTAGAGGTATGGTTGGAGTATTAAAATACAAACTGTACACCCCCCCCCGCCCCGGTTCAATTATGATGAATAAATACTCACTCAAAGAACTCTCTACAAGTATTCCCAACCCAAACCAAACATTTTCCTAGACAAAACTATTTTGTAGGATACTAAACAAGTGTGACATTTCTCCTTGTGGAAAAGAGCCCCCTCTCTTAATCCTGGCTCTGAACTACATGCCCCCTGTTGTTACAGCAGGAATATAGTCTGACATTTCTTCTTCTTCACCCAGAGTATGAGTTCAGCTCTTTCTAATCGAGAGACATTTTTTTGTATAGGCAAACATCAATCATCATTTGTCTCTGAATTTGCATTACTATTTCCCCTTCAGAGACTATGTCCTCAAACTGAGGTTCTTCATGGTATCCTAAATTTTTCTTGAAACATAAACAAACAGTGTCCTGTGTATAAATTCAGGAGTTATATAGGGATTATTTTTCTTTAATTTGGTAATTTGAGAGGGACCTGGGGGTGTTGGTTGACAGCTGACTGAACATGAGCCAGCAGTGTGCCCAGGGGGCCAAGAAGGCCAATGGCATCTTGGCTTGTATCAGAAACGGCGTGACCAGCAGGTCCAGGGAGGTTATTCTCCCTCTGTACTCAGCACTGGTTGAGACCGCTCCTCGAATCCTGTGTTCAGTTGTGGGCTCCTCACTGCAAGAAGGATGTTGAGGCTCTGGAGCGAGTCCAGAGAAGAGCAACCAAGCTGGTGAAGGGGCTGGAGAACAGGCCTTATGAGGAGCGGCTGAGAGAGCTGGGGTTGTTTAGCCTGGAGAAGAGGAGGCTGAGGGGAGACCTCATTGCTCTCTACAACTACCTGAAAGGAGGTTGTAGAGAGGAGGGTGCTGGCCTCTTCTCCCAAGTGACAGGGGACAGGACAAGAGGGAATGGCCTCAAGCTCTGCTAGGGGAGGTTTAGGCTGGACATTAGGAAAAAATTCTTCACAGAAGGGGTCATTGGGCACTGGAACAGGCTGCCCAGGGAGGTGGTTGAGTCACCTTCCCTGGAGGTGTTTAAGGCACGGGTGGACGAGGTGCTAAGAGGCATGGTTTAGTGTTTGATAGGAACGGTTGGACTCGATGATCCTGTGGGTCTCTTCCAACCTGGTTATTCTATGATTCTATGATTCTATGACTTCCTGAAGCATCAAGTCCATAGTCATCTATGTTCTAAATTACAGTCGCATCAATTTGGAAATTACTTATTCTATGAGTACAGAGTTGATTTTAATATTACTTTCTGATATGTTAGGTTACCGTATTAGTTTTCTTCAATAGGCTGTCTTTGCTATCCAACTGGAAGCACATTTTTTGAATAAATGGATTTACTGTGAACATTTAGGGGAAAATCTCTTTCTTCATTTATACTTCAGTTTCTCAGTAAGATCCTTGAAGCATACTGATGTTGTTGGCACACCATACAGTTTCCTTTGTACATATTATTATTATACAATTGCTTTTCAAAGCTTCACATAATGAACTAGTAAAGCACTGAAGTAGTGTTTAGTAAATTTTTCACCATTAATTCTATTTCACAACACCCTCATCTGTCTGTCTCAAGAAAATTATATGAAAAGCTCAAGGTGGCATAAAAGACCTAGAACATGAAAGTGCCAATTGTCGGACAACTCCCTTCCCCAGCAGGATGGGGTGATGTGCTTTTCGACTCCACTGTGTGATTGCTTTTTCAGCATCACACATGCTTTTCTTTCCGTAGCATTACTGTGTAATATTTATGCCTGACCATCTGGATAATTTTAATAGATTCTAATTCAATTTTACTTGTATACAACACAAGTGAAGGTAAACTACAATTAACACCTATGTCGATCTTGGCATAAATTCAGATTCCTGATTAGCCTGCTCCCCACGTCCACAGTAAAGTCCTCCTGCTCAGTAAAGCAACTGCACATCTAACACACAAACAACAAAATAATGTCTAATGATTAGTAAATTTCAAGATAAGTATTCAATTCACAATGTACAATTAATTAGCAAAAAAAAAGTCTGGAAAGTAATGTGCACAAGAATGTCTGGAGTGGCTATGCAGGGAGACTGAATTTTCACATGGAAAGGGACACACTACTGTTAACTCAAGATTTTTTGTTACTTAGTCACTGAATTTTTGGATTTTGGTAGAAAATTTTTGTGACTTTTGTGATTGTTTGACAAATTAAAAAACTTTCTGGTAAAAAAAAAGAGACCTTCCTTAATAGTAGTTGAACTAAAAATGATTTTTAAAAATCTATACCAACTGAGAGGGTTCACAGCATATTTTTTCAGTTGCTTTTCCTTCAGTAATTTCTAAACCAAGGTACACTAATGTGGTTTTTAAATTCAAGAGTATCAGGAGAGCCTTGCTTGAGTGGTGTGATCCTAAACTGGCGTAATTAGGGCCTGGCCTGGGAGCAGACTCTTTAATAGAGCAGCACACTGAGTGGGGGGAACCATTCACACATTCCCTCTCAGCTCTTCACAAGCTTTTCTGGGCGATGAGCCAGCTGGTAAGAGAATCAGGCTGATCCAACCCATTGCAAGAGCCTGGAGAAGTGGTTCAAGAAAACCTACACCTCCCGCCACCACAGAGGAACTACACATGCACCCTAAGAGGAGCGATTGTGAATATGCATGCTGGCTGCACCTGGAGGGCTTGCAGGGAAACAGACTTTTCCAGCTGCTAAAGCAAGACAAATAAACTTCTCTGTAGTGTTTGGAGAATCCTGCATTTCAGAATATAAAAAACAGTCGATCCACTCCATGCATGGCAATATCCCTGGTATGAGACAGACTGCATTTCTATCATGAGGGAAAGACGAGTGCTGGCCTGCTCTGTAAAAGCTGCTGTGAAAAGACCTAGGTACCCTCTCTGAAAGTTTGACATTACAAATCTTAGTGAAGAACTGGAGTGTGTGTTCTCCCCTGTCCTCCCAGTTCTCTAGAAGTACCAGAAACAAGAGAGAAAGGAGGAAAGACGCAATAATGATGTAGGTGACATATGATACTCCAACAGTCATAGCAACTAAGTGACACATCAGATTGCTGCACAGAAATATGTTTAACATTAAAATGCCTCCCAAAATCCCTAATCACATAGTAATCTTCATTAGTATTCTGAATATTCGATACCTGTAAACAAACTTGCATAATTTTTCTTCCCTCTGCAACCAAAATATTCTAATATTTTCAGGATAAAGATGTGATCTCTGCACCAGCTAGTTAATTCCTCCTTTCAGTTAGGTACAGATGAAGCCATTATGGAATAACTTCCATTAGAAGGCTGCTAGTAAACATTTTTCTGCATGTACAAAGATCATCTATAAGGTTAGCTTTAATAATTTATGTACCTTAAAATTACAACTATCTGCTTTATCGATAATATCTCAATGTGATAGATATTTACTTTAAATTAAAATGGAAACCATACTCACTAATGTCATTTCCTACATAGATGTCACGATGACATGATGCAGAAAAGTGGTTTTCATGTGTAAAAGTGGTTGTCAAAGACAGGACACAAGCCTTTGCAGCCGACTTGTACCGATATAAATAAGGACCTCCCAGCAAGATTGTTACACAAACACTTTCACTGTAAATCAATTAAATATGTCCAGCTTCTTTTTTTTTTTTTTTAACTAGTGTATTTAACCCTCTACCTTAAATGGAACTCCTGTTTTCTACACCACAAAAGCTTGAACATAGCTATTTCTCATTTCCCTCCACTACACATCTTACCTAAAAATAACTTCTTGCCTCCTTTTTATCACTTGGGGTTATCCTTGTCTTCAGAGTGGGTATCATTGATGCAGATTTCTGTACCTTAGAGGATAACTGCATATTCCTTCTAACAGACTTACAAGGGAAAATGGGACTTATGATTTTCCAGCAGCTATCTTCCAAATTTAATTTTCTCCAGGCCTCAATGTTTGCTTATATGTAGGCCACACATTTCCTCCAGAATTATACTCAAGAGGAAAAAAGACTATTTATCACCACTCTCCACTTACACTTATATATTAGGCATTCGGATCTCTCTAAATCAGTGCTTTCTAGAATGTACAAAATCCTCATACTTCCTACACTTAGCGGCATGCATTAGATAAATATAAATATGTAATATACTGGTTTTGGAAAGACACTTTTAGACCAGTTAAGATTTGTTTCTATTTTTGTTGAATGTGATGCAAAGAAAACTCTATATAAGTTACATTCATAGCCTTTTTTTTTCCATTTTTAAACTAGCAATATTTTTACTGACTTTACACATGCACGGTTGCAGTCAGCGTGCATTAATTCAGAGGATATAATTGAAAAGCAGTGGGTTTTGCTTCTTTTTTTCCCACATTCCCAATTTCTTATCTCACATCAGCTCCTTCTGTATGTTTTAAAAAATAACTAAAAGTTGCAATATTAATGACATGCCTGCTTACTTATTATGTGCAATTAATTTTAAATTAAGACCTATATGAAGATCCAAAGGGAGATGACCAAACTAGGAGGGAGTAAATCAAGGAGTGCAGGTTAGAAGAGACTATGAATATATTTTCATGCTAAATTTCCAAGCTAAATTTTTGCATTTTGCATATCTTTAAAAAAAGTGTTTTTTCTGATACTATGCACTAATGAGGTAAACAGTAAGTAATTAAACTTAAATGTATACTCACTTTTCCTAAATTTTATCAAATGATTACACTTCAGTGAAGTGCTTATGCTAAATAAACAAAGCTTACCTTAACAACTGAACACTCCATACAGCATGATATTTATACAACAGGCTTGGTACACACTGAGCTTAACCCTTTGATTCCAAGAGTCATGATTTCCTGACACACCATCCTAATTCAGAATGCATTAGTACTGACGTTAAAACAACAAATCTCTCAGCAAGAAGGAAAAAACAACTAACCAATTCTTTGTAGATATATTAACTTATGGGACTGAAGATAATTACCTACTTGTTGTAATCAAGATAAAGTTCAAATAGAAATAGCTAGGCTATTTGTAGCTCTTACAGCAAACAAAATTACAACTAGCTGCCCAAATTACTGTGCTGTGTAGCCAACAACAGTACATGTATCGTGTGTCATCCAAGCACTGAAATTTGCCTACTTGGAAAGAAAATGCAGTGCTGTAGACAAACACACACCAGTGGCAACAAACTGATAGCATTTACCTTTTGGTTATGCTTATGCTCTTCACAGTTCTTGAAGAACCACAAGTCTGGCTTGTAACTGTAGGTGTAACAAGACCAATAAAGCTGCCAGTTTCAAAACACAGGTTGTCATAAGGACAGTGACTTTCTGCCATAAGAGAATGATCTACAGATTCTAAGAGCCACAGAGACATTTTCCCTGTCATGCCTGTTACGGAATCATGGTGATAGGGAGTGAAATCCATGAAAGCAATCAGCTCTCTTCATCATGGGTTACCACAATCACAGCTTCTCAAGAAAAGTAAAATATTCTGAAACAAAAAACAATACTACAGAAATTTTAACCTTACTACTGCAATATGTTTTCCAAGATGCACTGTAAGAAAGTAAATGCTATTATCTCATCACATGCAGGTTAACATTATCCTCAACAATCATCACAAGCCCTCCTTAGCTATTCTGCAATATGTCATTAATCAATGTATGTACTGATTGGATCCATTCAATGGGTGCATCAGTGTAATGAATGGCATATATAAACATCTTTCAAATACATTTATTCGGATATCTATACATGAAAGTAAAATCGCTACTACAATTGGTACTCAAGCTTGTCAGATGGGATATTTTTCTCCTTCTGTTTTGCATAAGACATGCTAATGGTTATGCCATCTGCAGTCTGAAACCCAGAAAAATGTAAATCGGGAAGTAATAGTAGATGAACATAAGCGTCTATCTAAAACTGTAATTCTTGCAGGTATTCACTCACAATCTAAATATAACCCTTTTCTCCCTGAAAATATAAGATAACTACTAGAAAAGGGTAACTTTTGCATTAAAAACTAAACCAAAAACATTTTCCAACACAATATTCCCTTTTTTTTGCAACAGATCACATTGGTAGTGGTAAATGAGAAGGACAGAAAAGACAAACAAAGCCTTCTAGGAAAATTCACGTGTTCTCTAAACCCGTCATCTCTATAAAGCACAGTAGAAATTGACAACTTACCCAACACCCTGTTTTTGCAAAGTTGAGGACACAAATTTGAAGGATTCTTCAGTAAACTTTCAACTTGTTGATTAGCTAGTAGGTGCTGTGAGTCACTAAAATACTTGACGTATATTGGAATAACAGAGACAACATATGTAAAAACACCATATGCTACTTTCCCCCAAATATCCATTAAATACAAAATGATGGCCTCTAAAATGAATACCTTTTTTTCCATCTTTGGCATGTGGCACAACAGAAGTTTACATAAGAATATGGAGCACATGAGAGATGCAATGGCAAGGCTTACCTAACACCCACATTCGCCTACAGATGTGTGAGTTAGTTTTAAAAGTTTTATTAGGTTTTTACAAGATTTATAGATCAGTTCTAATATACGTCCAGTTGCCAGATTAGTAAAGTGCTCTAAAATTCAAGGAAATTAGAAATATGCTAATATTAAAATATTTTACAATATTGGGAGAAGACTGTTTCCCTAAGCACAAACGCAAGCACAAACATTTTTGTCTTATAAATCTCAAATTGCCAATACATATTTAGCAGTTCCTACTGCTAGGACATCTTGGCTAAAGTTGCCATTAAATCTGGCACAATAAAATAATAATAATGTACAATTTTATGACCGGTGTTACAGTATTTGGTCAAACAGGCATCATGATGCTCAAAATGTGAATTTCCATTACACAACGAACAATGAACAGCTCTGTAGTAACAGTAAAAGACAGAAATAAAAAAGCTCCAAGGACTCATTTTCCAAAGCATTTTATATCCCTTTCACTAAAGAAGAAAATTAAAACAGAGTTTGTGCTCATATCTAAATTTACATGGTATCTGATACATAAACCAAAGTCTAGGAGCAAACTCCATTTTCCTCTAATTTAAAAATGAACCAAATGAAGTGTCTAAGGCTAATAAGAGGCACTGTGTACGTACTCATCATAGAAGGAAAAGCTGGAAACATAAGCAATAATCTTGGCTTTAGGGAGCATATAACAATTTTGAAAATAAAATTTGTTTCCTTTTTTTGTTCTTCCTGCCTCACAAGCGTGACGCATGAGGCACTGCCTCTTCCTGGCAAGCACACAACACAGGATGTCTCTAATATACCGCTCCATGGCATTTAAAAGACATCAGGCCAGGGTTAGTGCTTTGGGAGCAGGAAAGCACAATACTTCCACTCCTCATCTCATCATCCTCTAGGTTATGTGCACGACTGTCTTTATCTCTGAACATGGTTTTCCCTTCTTTCACCAATGCCCACCACAAAGAATGCATCCCCACATCTCTTCAGCCTTGAAAAGAAGGTTTATGAATGGGTGAAGAATATGAATAGAGAAGTCAATAGCTCCTGAACTACACCAGTTTACAAGTTAGAGGATTAAAGTAAGCTAACTTCACTGGGTAACATATACTGGGAAAATATCACTATTTTTGCCTGTTTCATATACTTCCCTTAACATCTGGTGTTGGCCAGTTTAGAGACAGGACATAGGGCTAGACAGACCTGGTACACTCCTAGTACAGCCCACATAATCTCTCAGCATGAGGAGTTGGCAGAATAAACTACTTTCACAATATTCATTACGTCGATCACCTCCAACCCTTCAAGATCACCCATTCTGCTTCTAAAAGCTTAAAAAATCCTATGTAGTTCATACGCTACTGCCCTTACAATTACTCTTCTTGTGTGCATTCAGCCTAGAAGGCATTTAATACAGAGCAAAGTCAAAGGTGAAGACTGGAAAGCTGAGATGGTCCCAGGACTGCTATGCCTCTGGAATGGACTACAACTACAGCATGGAAGATTGCCAGCTTGACATCTTTTCTTTTTTTCCGCTTTCTTTAGTCATTTCCCTAAGTTCTTGTTTTGTTCTGAGCAAATAAAATCAACTTTTAAAGTATATTTGAAGAGAGTTGATGTGGAATGTGGAGCTGTTTGCTGTGCTCAACATTGCTGCATGAAGTTTCACAAAGCAAAGGAGAGAACATGAATTACATACAAAAGTTGCACAAGTGATCAAATTTCACAACATTTCACTGATGGAGAAAAGGTAAATTCTGATGCCTGGGATCCTACATTATGCATGACAAAATCTAAAAATGACATTAAAATGTTCCATTCCATCAGAAAACAGGGGAGTTCCAACAGGATAAAGACTCATCCAGAAAAAAAGAGATATGGGGGAAAGTATAGTAGGCCTTCTACATTTTTATTTCCTGAATAAAGTAAAACTGTCTCTCATGTAAATCTTTTGTCTGCAACAGACTGTAATTCAGTAGTTAGAGAACCGAATTTGGCCTATATACAATGAGAGAACCAATTTTGTCAGCAAAATGCAATTTCATACAGAACTTTGAATTAATGCAACAAATGAACTGAATTTCAAAAAAAAACTAAACCCAGACAAAATTCTTCAAGACTAGAACACTGTGTATAGTTTTACTAATAATGTATTTAAAATAATTATTCAATAACAGAACTCCTGTTCACCCAAACACAATCTGAAGCCCAACAGCATCCCAGTGTGGAATCCTATGACACAGGTCTTTCTAAAATGGCAGAGGCAGGTCTCATAATTTCATGCAGTTCTATTGGTAGTATCCAAACACTTCTCTATTTGGCCCCTAGATATAGCAATGATGAAAGAAGTTAGCTAACTCCTTTCTGGATATTGTTTTAACCTTATTCTTAACCCAGTCATTTTTACAGTTAAACCTCTGTATATCTAAAATTCAGATACAAATTTTGCAACATGTCCATAAAGAATTAATTTATCCCATAGGTACTGAATTCAGACCTTTTAAGCATCTATCACCACAAAAGGTTTTTGTAACTTATAGTGAAAGGTCTCTGTGAATGAGAAGTCACCAGCACACAAGCCTGTAACCTCTTGTATGCGAGTACACACAATCATCCACATACATCCCTCATGTGTGAGCAAGCACAGAACTCTTTGCTGAGAGTAAGGCCCCAAAATCAAGGATACTTTACTAACCTGCAGTGGTCTCTGTTTGTCACTGCCCTTAGGAGATTTCAGTCCACTTGTCTGTTGCTGTAAAAGCAGCTGCCTAGCTGCCTGGAGTGCCTAAAAGTAAAAATAAAAAAACAAAAACAAAAACAAAAAAAACCATAGTAAATAATTTCCACCAGTTCCTAGAAAGAGATGAGTTACTCATTGCTAATGCTAGGTAAAAGTCCAACTCAACAAATAAAATCTCCTCCTATTTGACTTGCATTTTCTAGATTTCAGACTTCAGTTTGTTTTTTCATTAAAACATTAAAAAAATCATCTGAAACTACATATATAGGACTTCACTAGAATTTATGGATGTACATGAAATCCTGCAGGAAATAAAGTTAATTTGTTTAAAGTGCTTGAAGAGGAAAAATCATAAACTGCATCAATAGCCTCATTTCCACAAGGAACTTGTCTTTGAGTGTTCAACTAAAATGCCCACTCCCTTGCAAATTATCATTCAATTTGCATTTCCATATCACAATTTTGAAGCAAAAGCAAGTAGACTTCAAGTGTTACCGGAAGCTGTAATTAAATTTGACAAATCAACATCAGATTATCTTGAAAGTGAATTAATAAGGATATTCATTGAAGATTAAAAACACTTTTTGTACTTACAGTTCAAGGAGAAGCCTCTCCTTTGACAAAAAAAGTGCAGTTTTAATGCCAAATAAAAATGAGTGGGTTTCATTTGCATTCTTAGGAAAATCACAGAACAAAGAAATTACTATTCCATCAACCAGATCAGGCTCAGGGATGACAGTATCCCAATCAAAATAGAAAATGTTTTCATTTACTTTACGTTTTCATTCCAACTCAGCAAAATACAGTTAAACATATGAAATGTAAACAAACATTCCACTTACCCGAAGAAGGGTAATCTAAATTATTTTTCCCTATAAAATTATTTTTATAATGCCAAGTGTTATAAAATGTTATTATTAAGAAATGAAAAAAAACCCCAAACCTATTCAAAACATTCCCACTTAAACTACCTGGAGAACTGTATTTTCTCCTCCCTTAAAAAAAAATCCAGTAAATAGCAGTCACAGCTTTAAAATACATGATTCTGTTACCAATGTTATTAAAACATACTTTAGATGGAATATATTGCAATAAATGCCATTTGATCAATGTTCCCTAAAATAATAATGACTCTGAACTGATAAAGAAAGGTACAATTTGATTAGACTCAAATGAGCTGGTTTTTAAGATAGTTTCTAGTATCCATGACAACAGTTGCTTTGACAAGATGTGCATATGGCATTACACTGCCAGCTGGTGTGAACAATGTTTGAACTACTGCATTGAGATGCTGAGCAAACAGAAAAAGTTGCCACGTCTTAACCCTCAGGGAAGGCAGTCATCCCCTGATCAATTATGAAAAGACAGAGAGAGGGCTGCTACAGTCTGGCTCCAAGCAAGTTTTCTGAGAAGGCAGGCAGACACAGAAAACCAAAGTAAACAAACTGAATGCACTAGCACCATCTCCTAACAACATTGATTCGTCTCCCCATAGAAGGCTCTGGTACAAAGTTTGCAGAGCAGACTTTTAACATTTGGAGACATTCCCACAACAATACCCATATTGTTTCATCAAATTCTCAAGTAATTACAGGTCAGCTTTACAAAGACTATACATTCCTCTGAACCTAAGCAACGTGACGCACAGAGCTAGCTTCTCTCTGCCAAAAATAAATAAAAGTTAACATATTTCAAAGTGTACTTGAAATATTTTGTTACCAAGGAACCACTGGATGCCCCGTTTCCTATGTGAATAGCATAATCTTCTTTGCACTCACAGTTCTTGAGCAGATTCTAAAGGACAATCCTGCTCTGTCTGAGATCAGAGAGAAATATAGTTGTTGATTTCAGGGGCACCAGGATTTGGTCCCAATATCTTGCAGTGGTTTAGGCATAAAACATGGATCGAATGCATGAACAGATCCATGGTGAATTTATAACACTTCTCAATATTTAGAGGTCTCCAAAAGGGAAACTTGAATGGAAGCAAGAGAACTATTGCAGTCCTGAATTCATGGGAGACTGTACAGGAAACTCTACCTCACTGCTCAGGATGATACTGCTACAAGAACCAGAGAAGAGACTTGGAGTTAAACAGGAAAAAACATACAGACTATTATTTTTTTTTTTAATAATTCGTGGTGGTTGCCAAAAATTAATTATGCAGCCATATCTGGAAAATAAATTGTAGTAGCATTGTGCTGATGTATATTTGCAAATAACTGGAACACTCTGCAAGTTGTTTCGGTGTCCTCATCTTCCTGAGCAGCAAAGTCATCTCACTTGAATAAAATAAAATAAAATAAGCAAGCATGCACCCAGTAAAGCCGTACATTTACCGTACTTGAAAATTAGAGAATTGCAGTATGTTGCAGCTTAGATTTAAGCTAGATAGTATCATTTCAGATTGTCGCTAGCATACTCCTGTGGAATCAGCCTAGGAAAGCATGACTTCCTACCATTAACTACAGAAAGAGACACATTTTTATGAAAAAGCAAGGCAGCACAACAGGGTATGTTTGCATAAAAGGCTCTACTACTTAAACTACTTTGATTCATATGTGCTGGCTGGGATATCTTTAAAGGAGTAAAGGCTCATCTTTTAATACAGAATGTCTTATAAATGATGACTACCTGAATACTTCAGTGATCTTATTGTGGCAGTTTAGATTATTGTAAACACAGGAGGTAGAAGTAGAACAGAAAACAATTTCAAGAGATCAGAGATGATTTGAAACTCATAAGGAGAAATCACTGTCAGTCTTTGTTCTTACAGCACTTCTCATATGGTACTTTTTTCTCCCAGTGTACTGCTTAACTTTAGGTTCTGCTACTCAGTAAACAACCTCCCAGAAACACATTGTTAATTTCACAGGATTATTACTGACATTTTTCATAAGTGAAGATTATGACACTATAAAACATTCAGTTCTACCAATTAATTTGCTGCTATTAAATCTTTGAAAAACAAATTGACAACTTGAAGGTGTCTTTCAAAATTCACAGTTTAACAAGTACAGTTCAAATAAACACTCATCCAATGTATCGTTTATAAATTTCTGTGAACTAATCTGATATCACCTCACTGTCTAAAAACAGTTCAATGAAGACAAACTAACAGAATTTTATAAATCTGGCAGATCAAAATTATGTTTAGTTCTACCTCAAGTTAACAGCAGCAAGAACAGATTCTAAGGCAGTCAAAATCATATCTAGTTTCCAATACATTTGTTGCAAATTTAGGAGGCACTTCTCCTTAATTAAGTTATCTAAGTAAGTAAAACTATACAAAAAAGTCAATGTACACAAAAGCGATAAAAAGAACAGAGGATTAGAACATTATTTTAATAATGCAAATGAAAATCATTATAATGCTTTAAGTAATGGCTGTATAAGCAGGAAATTCATGCATATAGTTTCCAGAACTCACTGTGTCTTCTAATAAAACATTTATTGGGAACACTACTTCTTAATATTTACAGTGCAGCTTTGGCATAGCTAAAACATAAGCAGAACAAAAATGAAATTAATTGCATATAACTCACCCTATAAAAGTTGATAAATTGCAACAGATTTTGCAATTTGTTGGAGTAATGCTATGAGATACAACTTGCTTTTATTTTGCATTCCAAATCCTTGTATTTATTTTAAGCATATCTTAAAATGATTTTTGAAATGTTATAATTTTAATAAAGTGAAAGCTGCCACTAAACCAAGGTAAACCCATTACTTTAGCTTTTAACAGTAAATACATGTATATTTTTAGGAAACAGATGTCACTCATATCATTCCTTTAAGAACAGGAGTGTTTAACCTATCCGCCTGTTGCATTTGAAACGTTAAAATGAAAAATGACATCTATGCCCATTAATATCGTCAATGTATAAACAGCACAGCGTGACACATTCTTGAGAGCTGAAGGCTACAAAATCTCTCTGAAACATAAATAACAAAGCACTCAGAAGCATATTTGATGTTGATATTCATCTCTGAGAAAAACACTGCTGCCTGGGCTTCTTATGAAAATAGATGCAGCCCAAATGGATCTCCTGTAATTGGTTTCAGATAGTGAGGTCAAAAGAAATACGATACAAGAAACTATTATGTGGAACAGGCGAAGCAAGAATGTTTATACAGGCACTCCCTATTTACACTGACAAGAGGTGTACACTTTACAGATAACCAGTACCAAAAAAACTTGCCAGAAGACAACCAGATTCTTTCCTTTTTCTACCTCCAAATCCGTTTTTTCATTTTTTCAAATGACTGCATACTCTAATATTTCTGCTGAACATAAAATAAGTTCCTGAACATAAAATATGTTTCCAAATGGCTGAATATGTCAAACAAGAGTCATCTCACTGGTAGCACTATGCAACCAAAACCTATCAACATGCAAAGCTGGATTTAAGGCCAAAGACTACCCTGCACTGGTTGAATAACAAGTTAACCAAATGATTACATAGCTACATTTATTATAAAACCACCCCAGGAGAATCTCTGCCCCTTTACATCTTGCCACAGGACCATTCTCCAGCTGGCTCTGAACAAGAAGCCCAGAATTACCCACAGTTCTTTGAGATTCTTGAAAGGTGGTGACAGAAAGCCAACGCTGTTCAAGGCTAACAGCACTCAGATGATACTGCCAAACCTTTGTCTCTCACTGACTGTATTTTCCCAGAAAGTTCTCTAATGAATACCACGGCCAGTCAGTAGGGCAACTTATAATCTTTCCAAATCAAGTAGCAAAGCATTTAGCACTATTTAAAGAAACTTGCATTTAAGACAATTCAACTCTTTTCCAACATTAGTCTCTCCAGCAGATTTGACAGGAAAAGTAAGCTTCCATGCAGCCCGAGACAGCCTCACTTTTCTTCATGAACTCCTTTTCTCTAAGCTACACCAAGAAGATAATACCTGTTGGCTGAGGACAAATGTGTCACACTGGAGAGTCCATGATGTCAAGGAAACCCTGTGTCTAACTAAAACCCAAGCCACCTAACCAGCACGATTTCACCTAGGAGTAGAACACTGAACAGTGATTTCCTACAGAAGTAGAAATGAAACATCAGATACCTAAAGCTGTTGGAACCCACCTCAATGAATATATTACATAAGAAATCTAGGTGGTCCCTAAGAATAATTTCACTCAATTTACCCAACATCAAAGTATGCAAATACTCAAACAAAAAAAGATGTGTCTGTCTTTTGCATCTAGATTAGCAGCTGCAGACAGCCTGGATGTGACAGTGCACAGTTTCAGCAGCTAAATCGCAGGGTGCTCTGCAGCCTTGCCTAGCAGTAAAACATCAACCTTCAAGACATCCAAATATTTGAAACTAAATTGTGCTCAAGAGGCAATAGCCTTGGACACTGTTTTACCATCCCAAGTGCTCCTACCACCAGGCTGCTAGATAGGAGGACAGAATACAACTGACCTTCTGCAGCTGTTTCCCCAGAAAGTCGTGGTGGCCAATCAGTGAACACTGAATATGATTGAAAACATTCACTATATTGGTGCTACAGGAATTTGTGCTAATGAATTCCTGGTTCCTGGATCCTCAGGCTGCACAGCTTTTCCAAGGTTAGGAAAATACTATGTTTGCCCAGGACAGAAGCTCTTCATGCCTAGGAAATTCCAAGACAAAAGGCAGAGCACTTTGAAGGTTAGGTGGAGAGTAGGGAAAGCTCTTCTGCATCACAGTTTAACATACGTACATATTTCTCATGTGCCTAACCTTAGAAACACAAGAATTTCACTAGATCTGTCCCTCATTTCCTTGGACTAAAAGCACTTTGTTGGGGTTTTTTTTGTTTGGTTGTGTTTTGTTTTGTTTTGTTTTGCTTTCTTAGGATGATGCTGTCAGTTTCCACATACAGAGGCTCTGATGGGATTCAGATTTGTGGTCTACCCTGTGACTCAAACAATACTAGAAGAGATTCTCAATCTACCTGAGCCTCTGTTTTTCCCTGATGTGTTCCAGGATTAATTTGCAACTGAAGAGAAAAAGTAACAGTAATGAACTGATGAATGCAACATGAAGTCTCATAATGCTGTTTAATAAAAGGAAATTAATCACATAATTGTCATAAACCTATTTTCAAACAGCAATCTATCAGGAAGAAATTATGCATCTGTAGTTATTGACCTTTCATTTTACCATGACTGATTTGTAATTAGACTAGTTTTGTGAAAAATAATAGTTAATTACCAGATTTTTTTCACTCTAATTGTTTTGGCAATTTTTTTTTTTGTTTAGTGTCTTGCTTTTTCCCCATGTGAAGGATGCTAAATAAATACAGGGCTCTAATAACTTAGCAGCTAACACATTTCATATTATAAAACAAATTTAGCTTCTCGCTATATAACCCAATTTAACGGATACTAAACAATGTTTCATAAACAACCCTCTCATTTTTCCTGCCCATTATTTGGCTGACCAAGAACCAGAAAGAAAACACCCTTAATAATGGCTTGTTTCAGTTCCTCACGGCATTAACAAGGCTCTTCCCTGTAGACATCAATCTGCACAGGTCATTAGGGATACACACCAGACCACACATAACATGGTCCATGTCAGCAAACCCAAATGCCACCTCCAAGGCTTGGATCACCTGAAGAATGCAAATGGCAAGAGTGAGGAGAGATGGGAGCCCACAGCACCCAAGTTGTGTTCCAACCTGACAGTTACCTTTCTGTCATCCCATGTGTCTGAACTTAACTTTCCTTTGGTAAACACAGCAGCAGGCAGCCTATACTACTTCATTCCTACTATTTATATTACACAGTGACTAATTGAATTAATTAAATGAAAACAAAACCAGCACATACAAATACCAGCACCATAAGCACACAAATGTCCTGCCACAGCTCTTTTCTTCCACATGGCATTATGTTTAGAAAACTGGGACATATAATAGCTAAATGGAAGAACTGATGTCTTAGTTTTACATTAACAGAATGTAGCAATGGTGGCATGTACAAGTTTTCCACAGGAAAACTGGTATGAACTAGTTCACATGAAAATCAAGTAGCAGATAGGTAAAAGCTATTTAAGTGTGCAGGGGAAAGAAGAACGATCACCATAGCTATCCCATGTATATATTTATGTATATATTGTGCAAATGTATATGTATCTCTGATATTAAGGACTTGGTTAAAAAAAAAACCTTCTTTCAAGTCTATCCATTGTAGGCATTCACTTCTTTGCTGTGAAGCCTACTTTCAGTGAAAGCAGTCTCAAACTAAGCAGTGTTGGTTTACGTGGAAGAATAGATAGTTTTATAATAAATAAGAAAGAAACTGACGCAAATGAAAGCAACAGTGGTTCCATTTGTACTGAAATCGAAATGCAGAGCAAATGTGGGAGGAAAGAAACATAGTATCAAGGGAAGCATCACAACATTAGGCTGTTAGAAGGCAGCAGCTTTAACTGATACAAATCCAAAAGGGAAATTTATAAATTAAAGACAATGAAATATGCATGGAGATTATTAAGCAAATGATTAATGAAAATCATCATTAAGATATATGCCAACCAAAAGGTGAGGTAGATATAAAACAAAAGGAACTATGCACTCAAGCATTTTGTTCTGGCCTACACCAAGATTCCTAGAGTAGAACCCAAAATCTGAGAAGACAGATGGGAGGACTGATTAATTTTGTTAAGTAATACAGAGAGGTAAAATAAAATGTGAAGAACAAATGCCAAACCAGTATTTACTCTAGAATAGCGTTAGCCATTTAAAAGGCAGAAATAAACACCTCTATGTTTATAACTTATTTTCAATTAAATAACATTCTGCAAAGTGACTTGTAAAGAAGAGCTGACGCAAAGCATCATAAGCACAGATTCTTCACCCTGATGCCCTGCAAGCGAGAGAGCAAAGCCATCTGTCAGAGTTTGGAACTACATGGTACCAAAATAATTACAAATAAAGTTACAGTAATTATACAAGTCAAACTCTCTCAGCCAATCAAAATGTAAGGAACTATATAGTCACTGAAAGGCTACTGATTGAAATGGCTCCAATTATTTGAACAACTGATCTGATTTACCACTGCCTTTACAAGTCCATACCCACAGACATGAGTGAGCTTGCAACTACAGAAGGGAATATTACTAAGATGATCATAGAAGGCTTTTGCTGAATGGGATGAAGGCACAACAGCCATTACGGAAATATCCAGTTGATAATGAGTAGAGAAGAACAAAGTTCATGGCTGGATTTCACATTAGATATTATATATTTAAAGTTTGTTTTCAAATATTTTTAATAGATCTAATTAGTGATGTTCACTTGCTACAAGGACATAATTTAAAGAAATCTCAAATTTTATTTAGAGATCTATGATGAAAAACACATACTAAAGACAAATCAATACAGTCATGTTATCAAAGTGGAAGTAAATTGGGACATACTAATTGAAGTGTTATATACAAGACTGTTTTTTCAGTTCATTCAGCTTTCTAAAGACTCAGCTAGCAAACTGTACGGAGCTTGGAGCACCATGTTTCAAAGAGGTGAAGAACCTGACCAGTGACCAAAGAAGAGTACCAACAGTGATCACGATGAGAAAATGCAACCTATGGGATAGCAGAAGTCTGGTCATAAAAACAGGGTAAAAAAACCAAACCTAAAGCAACAGGAGTATTCAGCAAGTTTCTGCACGGAACAACTTAATTGTATTCCATGGCTGGGAGAAGCAAAAATGGCTTAAACTGAATCTGGGGAGATCTAATTAAATTTTAAGAAACTTTCCAGTGGTGGGAAAATGGAAGAATACAATAAATTGTGTAGAGACTATAAAATCCTTGTCAGTTGACCTGTTTAAGAAGCATCTTCAGAAACAGTTAAGAGTGATGATTCTGCTCTGGGACACAGAAGATCTTTACAGGCTTCTTCCAACCCTATTTCATTTGATTGCATGGTTCCTGTGAAAGCATGCCAAGTTCGGATTACTCTGATGTCTAACACCTTGCTACATTTCAAATAACACCATGTTCTCATAAACTGATCATCATGAAGCTTCGGCATGGTTTGTTTCTGTGGTGAGTTAACAGCCGAGGATCAGTTCGGGCTGCGCATACAGACACACTCTTTGGAATTTTCTGACCTTTCATGACCATGTTTATGTTTCTGAGACTATCCTTGAGGTTTTGGACTGAATAGAGAAATAGTTTATGTAGAATGGGAGAGGGCTTAGAATTAAGTGGTCAGTGCCCTAATTGCATCTGGGCAGCATTCTTGTGTCCCCACCACCAAGTATGGGCACAGCAGTAGCAGAAAACAAGATTTTCTTGTTATTGCAATTCTTACTATAAACAATGAAGGCTTGGCTAAAATGGAAAGCTAGGAAGAGGAGAGAAAAACAAGGCAATAACGAAGGTCTGAAGCACAGCTTAATCAACTTAAGTCACACATCTCCACAAAAAAGAAAAATAAAGCAAATTGACTCATTATTATAATTTATTATGAGTTTAAATCCAAAGCTACAATAACAAAACTTACAAAGCGTATTTGATAACCTGATTTCAATCACATTTTTAATGAAATAATTTGATCAACAGTCACTACATAGTCTAAGTCACTTTAAAAAATCAGACTTTATTGCTAAAGTTAAATCAGCTCAACTGAAATCCTACTGAGTTCATTTTTTTTTTCTTATGCATATTTTTGTAATGCTTTTTAAAACTTCAGTTGACATAAAGAGCTCCAGGTACATATTCAATACAAGAATAATTAAAGGAAGAAGCAATAAACATGGCCCAATAGTAGCCCTCCTATTAGTATTTTTTTAAGATTTATGAGAAACCTTCTTTTGGAGAGAAAAGTGCAGTCCTATCTGGAGATTTTTTTAAGACATTTTCTTTCTAGACATTAGACTTGCCAATGATGCCACGTGACAATAGTAATGGGTACGCTGGTAATGTAAGATCTCATCTTACATTGGACAGTAGACTGAGGCTCCCGAGGATCCTCTGTACCACAATCACAAATTTATATGTATATACGTACAGAGTAAGACATGGATTCACACACACAAAACTAAATACATTTTTCTTAGAGAAAATGCTTCAATTTTTTTAAAAGCCAACAAAAGTAGCACTGCTTAGTTCTGCATGTCTCTGAAAGTGCAATCTGCCCTCGTGGTCTACTCTGGCCTGCCTGACTTACTGCAATTGCAGCTTTCCTCTTGGGCTGCTTATCTATTTTTTAACTCTTTTGCTGCATTTCATGATGACCCAGCAAGCATGTTCCAACAGGCAGACCTCTGTCTCTTAAGAATCCCAACCTTCTGGTTCTTGCTGTAGGTGGCAAATGAGTTGTATGTTTTGAAGGGTAGCCTTAGCAGTCCGTGTAGACAGAGCTCCTGAGAAAGAATTCTCTACTTTGGGGACTTTTAAGAGTGAAGATTATCAAAAGAGCGAAATGACAAAGAGCTTTAATTTTAAGCTAAAATGCAAGCGAAGACAGACAGGCAAATGTCCTCAGGCTCCTCATCCTAGTTTCAGCCCTTGTGAGGAGACCTGGTAGCAAGTATATTCTTTATGATTAGAAACTTGCAGGGATGAAAAAGAAAAGACCTGAAGCTAGTAAAAATGTTTTGCAGAAGAGGAATAGAGAGACATTTTGCAATTCCCAGGGTGTTTAGGTGCTGGAGAAATTATAGCAGCTGTATAAGGAATTCCCAAGTAGTATACATGAGCAACACAACAGGTTAGGCATTTGAATTAAAAGGTACATGTTCCAACCACACTTCATCAAGCTTACCCAGGAAAACCTGATCCTCATTTTGTTGTCTTGGCATATACAGTGATCTTCCTAAAGAACAAGCTAATCAAGGAATTACAATAATAAATATGCTCAGGGGCATTATAATTTTTAGATGCATTCGTAAAAGCAGACATACTCAGTTATGCTGGTGCCAAACATATGTAATACTTTACATCAGTTAAAGTCTTTTCTGGCATCAGATAGTAAAAATTTCATCTGAACAATGTAGCATGTATTGCATAATCACTATCACTAGCATGCACATAAAAAAACCCGCTGGCAGCCTAGGCACATGCCCAAAATATGTTGGAAATGAAATGTAGATATAAATTTCACTCCTTTTAGCCTTTTAACCACTCTGACTTTACACAAATCAAAACCTGAATTTTGGCTTTTATGTTATCATGTCTCGTAATCCTTTTAATATGGTCAAAACTCAGTTACTAGTCTTCTCTTCTAATGACACTCACCTTTACATATCACACACTGTTCAGATTTCATGTCCTTGAAGTACGTTCCCTATCTTCCTTCCTACAATACCTCCTTTTTTCTTCTTGTAATATTTAAACCCCATCAATCTGTAACAATTCCTCTATCTTCCTCTTTGTGGCTTCTCTCAAAAATTCTAGATTTCTCCCAGAGATTTCTTTGCATGAGGCATCAAGCCACCACCACTGCCCTTCCTTCCTTCCAACTCCTTCACCCTCATTGTCTCCAAGGCATCTATGAAAAAAGAACAGATAAGGAGTTTATTTCCCTCACAGTACACTTTGTACTTATTCATTAAAAAAAATATGCATGTCTGCACTTGCACTTTTATACAAGGCAGATGTAAAAAATGCTATTATTTGTCTGCTTCCTTCTCCCCTGCTCTGCCTGTGCAACCTGGAGGAAAGGACACCCTGCAGAGAAGGGGCTGGCTCTCTACAAGCCCTCGCAGCATTGTGGCTTCACATAGCAGGTAATAAAAGACCCCAGTCTCACACTTAATCTAAAAATCACTCTTACACCAGAACCAGTATCTATCCACACAGTAGATTTATCATATAGTTTTTCTGCACTATATTTATAGTTTATTTTGAAAATTGTTTAAATAAAACCATAGAGGTATGATCAATGTATGAGGCAGCACTGTATGGATTAAATACCAGCCTTCTGCAAGTCTTTAACACACATACCTTAACTACAATGGCTACATTTCCTTTCTGGAAAAATAAGAAAAAGAAATTATCTAAATACCCTGAATACTTAGGACTCATCCTTCCAAACCTTAACCTCTTTCTCAGTCAAGGCTTTCTTGTTGTATCACTCCAAGGTAGTTTCACAACATGACAGACTCTGCTCTGACCAATCACCAGCAGAATTTTCGAACTTGCAATCTTTCACCTTCTACAATTTACTGATAATTAAACTTGCATATGGACCGAATTTTTTTTCAATAAACACTACCTTTTTTCCTTTAGTTTAATTTCATTATGTTATGAAATATTTTGTTAATAATGGTTCCTAGCGCCTAGACCTCAAATGCACCCATGTAACTATAGGTTCAGAGGTTAAAAAAGAAAACAAGGCTTTACAAAGAGAGATAAAGGGCTTTCAAAATTTAGTAACCGTGTAAGCTATAGAACAGAACATTTTATGCCACACAAGTGTTCTTCATCCAGGTGTGATACTGCTAATACTTTCAGTATACCAAACTATAGACATCGCCACATAATACATGAATAATAAACTAAGTTCGTAGTCCTTTTACACACTGCTTTCAACACACAGTACTCATTTTACCAACAACAGTAGATAGACATAGGACTAGAAAAAAGCAGTAAATGGATATAAAGCTTTTTCTTTTCTTTTTAAACTTAGGTGTGATGATCTGATGCTACGTTATTATTTCTAATATTGCCTTTTGTTTCAACTAACTAGGCAGGAGGCAGTGCATCTTATCTGGGAACACTCAGCTACGTTTTCTTCCTAGACCACCACTTCTTCGTACAATGACTTGCAAGTATCAGACAAAACATAGATATACTACTGACTAGATATTTTGATACTTTCATAGTGTTAGAATGCATAGTGAATTTAACTTTACCTCTCGTTTTAAGATTTTTATTCCATCTATTAGTGATGGATTTTCTATTTTGCAGGACAAAAAGTCGATAAAACCAGCTCTGAGTTTTGGAAAAAAAGTAAGACAGACATAATATTGCAACATTTTTAGTCAAAGGCCTTGCCTTTTAGGAGAAAGCCTTCTGGATTATATCTATTAGTCTACAGCAATTCCCAGGGCTCTTCCTGTGCCATAGGGACAGTGGGCCGAAGAATAAAAATGGGAGAGAAACCGTTTTATGTCAGGACTTTTGGATGTCTTTGAAATACTTTCTGGAACACAGTTTATGGCATAAGCGCTACGTAACTACCCGAAGGCAGAGCTGTGGCCAGCAGATGAAAGAATCTTTGATTTTACACTCTCTCACTCTCTTCTCCAGCAATCCCCAGGATCATTAATTCACCAAGACATGAACGCTACAAGCACCTTCGTGTTTATAGTTACAAAAAAATATTGGGAGTGAATTACTGAAAAGGTATGATGACAGTATCACTCTTACCAATTCTCTCAGGCTTCTCCTAAACTGGAGAGTGCCTGGGAATGTGATTTTATACACTGCCAAGCCATAAGCACAGCTCTTGGCACGTTTTTTGACCTATGCTGTCCTCACTCTTCCAAGCTATGTCCAAGCACAGCTCTGCAGTCCGAATTTTTCAAGGACCACTCAGTCTCACTAAGGAACTGGACACAGTCATCCCAGTTTTGGTGGCTAACACGCTCAGGTGTGTCTCATCCTGTGTCCATTGCCTGGCTCAGCATCCAGGAACTGCATGTTCAATTTACTAGTGCAGATCACGTCAATGTGCTCAAAGCAGTTGACCTGTATGTTGTCTTAGAATCTCTCTCAGACAAAGTAGCCAGGATGTGATTTAAGGAGGGCTTGGGAGAGTTTCAAAGGACCCTGATTTCATAGTGCAACAGCTTTGAAAACCAAATCATTGTCAGCAACCGCAGCAATTAACACTCCTTCTGAATCAAACTGTAAGAACATCCCACGGTGTGTCTGCCGATGACTTTTAAGTATCAGTTTTATATGGACCCCTTATGCATCTGGGGCGAGTTTCACCTTTGAATGCAACTCTGACAACAGTCACTGTTTTATGAAAAGATTTATTTTTTTTTAACAAAGAAACCAGACTTGACTGCAAGAAATCTGTTTCCAGAGTTCCCATCAATCAAATCCACAAAAATAGTACCATATTATCGTTTCTGTAAATTGTAATAAAGTTGATGGTATTTTTCATCGTCATGTTTAGGCACTTAAGACTGAGAAGTCAGAGTTATATAATCTGACAAAGTCTGCAGAGAAAGCAATTTTCATATCTTAGGTTAGTCACCAGCTTCAAGAGTGCTCCATCTCTCCTTGCTGGCACTGAACTCTCTCTCGTACGGGTAAAGGAGCAAGCAAGCTATTCAGCAAATTAGACTTGGACTGGCAACCAGATGACAGGGAACGTTGCAAAGGCTTTGGAGTATCACCAGTGGCTACAGTCATGTATGATTTCAAAAAAAAAGACAAGTGAACAGAGTAAAAAGGCTCTAAAAAATAAAAAAGAATTAGGGGTTTATTTTTCTTTAAATTTTAAGAATACAGTGAAAATGAAAAGGCCACAGATTTTCTTTCAAAATAATTTAAAAATCCCTGATATTTTTCTTTATATTTTTCTGCATCAAAACTCAGTAAGATTCTGGCTAGAGGCCTTGTGCCATTAGGAAGAATAACTGAATTACTTCTTCATTGCTAAAAAGGCACAGAGAAAAGGTGAGTGACAGAAAGACTACATGGACTAAACACTGTAAATGAAAGAAAAATCTTTAAAACACTTTTTAAAGTTTTTAAAAATGTTTTAAGAGTAAAGAGAATCACAATTGAATACCACCAAAATAAAACCAGGGGAACCAACACTGAAGAGAGGCTGAATTTCTTCATGACTAGGAAGCATTAAAAAGACTCATACAGTAATCAGAGTATAACAATCAGGGCAGTACAATATAACTGAGACAACATGCTCTAGTCACTAGAGATGGTTATGCTACTCAGGAAAATAAATTAATTTTACTTAAGCTGACTGCCTTAATCTTGAAGGTAAGCGTTTCTTTGACTAGTCTGACACAGTTAAAGTAGTACAGATACTCCCTCTATCATAACAAGCATTGGCAGACACTAATTACAAAGCAAGCACTTTTGACCTAATAAGCACCATTCCTCGAAATTTGAACACGTAATGCACTTTTACATCATCTTATAAGACAAGATATACCATAAGCACTGTTTAAATTTACTTACATTGTGAATTAATAGTATTCCAAAGCAGACATTTTGCAACAAAGCTAAAGTTCAAAAAAACCCCTAAGAGCAATTGCTGCAGGAATTTTCACCTCTACCGATCAATATAAATGTTGGAAAAAGCAATTTCTAAAGTTTTGCCAAATACAAATGGTACAAACCTAAGCTTTTACTTTACAGAATATAAGTGCATTCAGATGACATTTTCTTAACATTTCTGTATCTTTGAGAATCAAAAGCCTCTGTTACAACTCTTTATTGAGACATAAACTCTGTTATAGAATATATTCTTTAAGTTTTTCAAATATATTACCCTATATTATTTCTGGCATAGCAGGATTTGTTTTGGTTTGGTTTCTCCTAGCTGTTACAAGAAGACAAAATAATTATAGCTAAAGCTTCAACAACATATTTTTATAGAAATTGAAAATTAATGATGAGAAGGGCATTTATACTTGAGAACAAAGAAGGGGATTCAGCAATGTACATTCACATAGACATAAATTATTGTATTCTATCTAACCTGTCACAAGCCATATGTATCCACCCACACTGTTACAAAGATTCAGCAAGTTTTCTGAATTTCTCAGTTAAAAATAAGGTTTTGGGAATGGAAGAAATTCACCATTTCACATGGTGGCCTTCAATGAATCCTCAAAATCAAGTAATTAGCAGGACCAAAGATAGGAAGAGATCTGATCCTGTACCCAGGCTTTTCTTAAACTGTTTTCTGTATAGAAAGGAATAAAATGTTCTGACGAGCAAAGAAAGAAGGTCAAATTTTTGTTAAATTAAATGGTTGGACTGCTAAGTTTTACCATATTTTGATTGTCCAATACGTTACAAATACAATTGAGTATAAACTATTTTTTATACAGAGAGGTGTTCAATCAGTACAAATTATCTGCAATTAAATCCTGCCCTTGTTGATTACTATACACATTCAGCTGTCAGTCTCATGTCTACTCACACTGGAGCTCATTTCAAGCAATATCCAACCGTATACAGATTTCCAACAGATTTAAATCACTTCAGTGTTTTAAGGAAGAAGCAAGAGGCAATAGTGACATTCAAGGCACAGACAAACTCTGTTCTGTCCTGTGTGTTGCAAGAACGGGTTGTATGGACATGGTTAACCTGGACAGCACACCTTCCATCAGTGGTTAAAATTGATATAATCAGATATAATTGTTCCTGGACAACAACTACACTCCCCTTCTGGATATTTTTGTGCATGTTTAATGTTAATGGAAGATGCCAGATGAATGGGTTTGGAGATAAAAATGCCCTTTTTCTATATTCATGGGACATTCAGCATAGTTAGCTGCAGGAGCAAAGCAACTCAATCAATGTAGCCTACTTTCAAGGGATAGAAAACTAATACTATTCCCATGCTCATTCACTCTTCCATTTCTTGTATGGATTTTATCAATTAAAGGAGTCCTTTAGCAATGCAGGCATCTGCCTTCTAGAAATCTCACCTGGCTGTTTATATGCTTGCAGGTACCGACAGCTGTAGGACAAATTTGATATAGATCATTTAACTATACCAAATGATGAGTGAGAAGATAAGCTACGGACTGAGTGGTAAACAGTCTGCAGAACAATTTTTACCATTTCTGCCTTAGCGTGTTCCTTTCCTTTACTATGGGATATGGACTATATAAACTTCAATACATATACACACATATAAAATTTACATTCCCGAAATTTTCTTTAAGCTGGAAGACATTTTTGGACTGTCTTTATTGCAGATATACAACTGTCACTAATGTAGGGACTAAATAGAGAACTTTATCTAAGTAAGATACACGATTGCACATCTGCTAACACAAAATTTAAGTTCTTGGCCTCTAAAGCTCACTAGCTTACAATGATTTCTTTTCCAGCATAAAGATGTCTAATTCATACATTCTGCTTGGTTCCCTGGTGAACACATGATTTGTTTTCAAATGAAATTAAAATTCTTTATTCTCAAAGTCCAAGTCAACTTGACCCCTAAAGAATCTCATCTTCATTTTTTACTTCTATGTGTCAGCTTTCCTTTTCTGCTTATGGTCGTTTTCTTCCCTGGGTGACTCCAAGGGTTTCCTTAGACTGACCTACATGACAGGCTCATCTTCCCTCATGTTTTTGCGTCACTCAAGAATTTAAAACTGTCCCTCATAACTTGCTCTTCTCATTTAGCTGCCTAACACAGACCTTAATCTTACCTCTTTCCAAACATTGCCCCTAGATTTTAGGAGTCTTGCTTAAGTTTAAATAAATTAAAAATTTCACAATCAAGAGTCCAGAACTAAATAGCATTAACAAGATACATGTGTAAAGTAGACCAATTTCATGACATTTCAGTCCTTATTCTTCTTTACTGTTCTTTTCTCCCATATTTTAACCCCTGTTGAATCTAATCTCTATGCTGTTACTGGTATATTTAAAATAGTCCTTCTTTCAACTTGAAGGTGTTGAAAGGTGTTACTGCTTTATGGTATAATAGCTTTATTTTGCTTCCAGTAATAACTGTTCAGAATATCTATGAAGTTCCAAGCACAGTAACAACAGAAATAACTCCATTTTAATAGTGAATTTATTTTAAAATATACCATGTTATTTTACACGTTATAATAGCTGCAGTTAAATCCACTCTTTCTTGTAGATAGAATATATGTGAGTAACAGAGGGTTTTTACATGCCACATATAAAGCAGCGTACTGACCTGTATACAAAAACATTTAACATATGAAGGTCATTAGGTGGAAGATCTGTAAGGAAAGTAGTGACTATGATCCTGCATTAACACTTGAGCAAAATGGACTTTTTCCTTTGGAGCTGGGCATTACCTTGCAGGCAGACGGGAAACTGGAAGTGGGTAGCAGAGCCATGTTCAGAGCCCCTCTCCACAGTGGCAACCACATTTGTACACAACCTTCTTCATCATTCAGAAATATCCCATGTGAAATATAATGGTTAAAAATCTGTTCCCTCCTGAAAATCCTAGCCATCATCCTCAAGACTGGGTGCGGTTTGCCCTCTGTGCTTTGAGCCTGAGAATTCAAAAACACAGGCTACAACAGCCAAGCTGACCCTTTTTATCCAGGGTATCCCCCAAGACTTTTATATAAAAGTAGTGCACTCTGGTTTACATTAGAAAAGGAAACATTTATCTTATCACATTGATATCGGCTCAGTACAATATTACATTCTGAAATAAGAAAATACTGCAACTTTTCTTTAAAAGGTCAAGAGGTACTGTTTATCTTCAGGGCATAATGAATTACACTGCATTGCCTTCCGAAGAACTCCAAAAGAACAGAACATGTTTTGACACATAATGCACAACTTGGTGTTCTGAGACAGTAGGTGGAATAATAAACAAAGCTGTAGTGTAAATTTCCAGCTTCAAAATTCTGTATAAATACAAACCTATGCAAGAAACCTGGTTAATAGCTGGTCCTTTCACTATTAAAAAAAATATGTGGAACAATTCTAATAAGGGAAAAACTACAAACCTCTTTGACCTCTTAACTGCAACCTATATTAAATTTTACTTATTTACATTATCACATGTTAAACTTTACAGCTGCTCAGCAAGGTAATGGAACAACTAGAAGTTTCTGGCTTCCAGTTTTATAGTCAGAACACATCTTTTTATCATATTCCCTGTTATGACTGACCGCTTAGTTTATGCTGCCAGGATTGCACTCTCAGTTCACAGTTATTGATCGCTAAATACTGCCCACTGTTCTGAAATGCTCCAAGTTAAGTTTTACAATGACTGATCAGAAAAGCAAAAAAAATCATAATAACTCATGAAGTCCCAATAACATATTCCCTGCATCAAGCCCAGTAACTTGTAAATGGAAATTTTAGCCATGATGCCTACTAGGCAAAACATGTTTTGCTCACAGGAAACAACAAAAAGCCAAGCAAATTTTGAGCAAGGTTATTTTTCATTAGTTCATCTACACCCCACAAAGAAAGATTTAGTAAGAAGTAATATGTGACTTAGTCCTATGTATTCATGTTTGGAAACAAGTGAGAAATTGAACTAACAAATGAAGAAAAATCCGTGGAAAACAAAAAATAAAACTAAACTAGAGATGAACCCAATGTACTCGAAATATCTCTACTGCTCTGCAAACGTCTGTCCACAACCATATTTTGCCTGGTGTATTATGAAATTAGCAGCACACAGATGGAGATCGGAGCAGTAATCTGAAAGGGAGACATGAGTCCCAGGATGGCCCTTTTTCGCTCTGAGCTGGGCTACTTAGCTGCTACCTTCTAGCCAAGATTACTGCAAGGATCTTTTCCTTACCCTGTTCAGTTCAGATTTAAAATAGTGATCATAATGCTCAGTTTTTACTTCAACTCTTAATACAAGAAAGCAGAAACACACAGAGCTGGAATTTGTCTCAGACAGCAGGTGAGAGCTAACAGCACCAGCTCTTGTAATCTGCTCACTCAACACCAGAATTCACATTTCAATTTATTCTGCCACGAGATCTTGAAACAGATGGTGGTTTGAGGAGTATCAGTGTGCAGGGGTGCTCTAACACGTACTACAGATCTTTAGCAATGTAGAAAAAAAAGAAAGTAAAGAGACAAACCTGCAGTCGCACCCAGATTAAACAGGCAGGACAGACAGGAAGACCTTTAACTTCCAGAAGTTCAGAAAAGAGTTGAGTAATAAAAAAGAGGTGAATATGGAAATCTTCTTATTTGTGATTACTGGGTTCGTAAGAAAACAATGAAAATCAATATGAATCATATTACTTAGAAGATGCTAAGCCTACATCACACCTATTTAAAGACAATGACATGGCTGCTCCTGTCTCTGTCCATAACTGTAACAAACAAACCCACAAAGAACACATTTCTCCTCTGATTTTCTTTCCAAAGCATTTCTACTTTCTTAAAATTGTCACAACTGAAGTAAAAGCCAAGAAGGAAAACTTACAGAGCTATGGGAAGGTTAGATTTTTAATAACTCATTATCAGATTAGTGATAAATATTAAAAGACTTCAATAGGGCTATACCTCATTCTGCCAGGTGGCTCTTAAGTCTGTTATCTGAGACTTGAAGAAGAGAATAATATTCACGATGTCAAGGAGAGTGCTTAGTTTGCATAAAATGTTTAAAATTCTTAATACATTATTTCCAGTGTCCAAACTATTAAAACAATCAGGTAAATTCATAACTATAAAGTAGCAAAAATGAAATAATACAACCCATAAACCCTACACATTCATCCAAGTTCTATCATTTGTCCCTTACTATTTAGGAAATTAATGCATGTAAGTACATAGTTTTGCTTTTCACACATTTTAATAAAAAAACCCTTGAATTCAAAGCTAAAGAAAGTTTTCTACTTTGTTTTTCTACATTTTATCTGACTTTTTTGCATCTCATTTATCAGGTTCTACCAATGGGGTCTTTTTCTGTTTTTTTTTTTTTTTCTTTTGAAATAGAGCCATTTGTCATCCACAAATTTCTTACTGGATTTTGAGAACAAAAATCCATAAATGAATTTTGAATGCATAATTAAAAGTTGTTCCTTTCTACACATTTTGGATGTACCAATACTGGGTAACAGCATTAATAAATCGTAATAATTCAGACCTGCTAAAAGTACTGCCTGTATCTTCAGTAAGTCAGGTCACCACTCTCTGAGGAGGAATTGTGGATATTCCTGGACTCGTTGGCATCTTAGCTTTAACACTTAGCCTCTCAGAGCAATTTTCATCTTTTAAAACTGTTTTGGGGCTTTAAGGAACATTTCTGAAGGGCTTGGCTAGCTCCAGGCACTTAACCCTAGTTGTGCACTTGCAATGCACCAAAGGCTGTGACTGCCAGCTAGGAAGCAGAGACTGGATAGCCTGCTATAGTACGCTGAGTCCCAGACTGAAACTGTATCCTTGATGTACCTTATATGTTTTGAACAAACATGGAGAAATAAGGCACCGTCTGAAGATCTAAGGAGATTTTGGACTCCAGCTTAGGAAGCAGGAGATGAACTCAGAAGAAAAATAAAGTTATGAGCAAAGTGGATTTTATTATCACCATTCAAGTACTTCCAACCTGTGATAGCAGGAGATTCAGCAATTAATTGTCATCCTTGGAAAAGGTGAAGTAAGACAACCAAATAAGAAAAGCAGTTTCAGCCTTGAGGAATCTTTCACATCTCATTCACATCACAGGGACCATGCTGGAAGTTACAGTTAGCCCTTACAGCTCTTGTGTGATCATTGGCCTATGTGTAAAAAATGCTCAATATTTTGTGCCATTCTTCTCTTATATCATCAGAAAAAGCTCTTCTTGTTCAAACTGAAGTTTCTCTATTAAGCCTCAGGTGGATATGAAAGGGCCTATTAGGACAGGAAGGACAGGAAAAGCCCTTGGGACACATGCTGTAGTTAATAATCATAGAAAGGAAGAAACAAAAAATATATATGCTCATCACATTGTACAGAAATAATTAGAGGATGTCAGGCCTTACTCATAGATTCCTATTATTAGAGAAATTGTTAAAGAAGAGGAGAAATTCCTATCAGAAAATACAGAACATAGTGCTACACATTGGATAAATACAGTGCACTGACAGACTTCGCAATAGTTTGGAAAACGTGTTCAAGAAGGTTAAAGGGCCACTAAATGAAAGTATGATTAAGTTCTTCAGCATAAAGTTTCTCAAGCATCTACTGTGACTCAATGATATAACAACAAACAGTTAAAGAATATTTTATACATCTATTCACATCAACGCTATGAGATAGATGTTTGGCCTCTCTTTAAAAGCAATGAAAACCAGCCCAAGAAAAACAGGATAAGATGTTTAAAGGAGGTTTTAGTAGCAAGATTCCACCTGGTAGCAAAGTTGGATTGTGCAAGTCGCTTTGCTATATGCAGATATGCCCCAAATATCCCAATTCCGGGATATTTTAGCATCTGAAATTATTACTAACAGGACATGTAAATGCATCTATGCATCACAATCAGATATCAAAATGGGGTTACTGTGGGCTGATATACCATAATGGCACTTTAAAGATGCACACTGACAAATTCTAGTATAGGTTTTCTGTACATCACTTCATCCCCTCCCTCCACACAGATAAATATTTCTGAATATTATTATTAATATGCATAACATTTTTTTCTCTCCTTCCATTTCTTCCCAAGCAGCACATGGGGACTAATTTCTGACCCACCAGTTTATAAACTGTCCAGCGTCTATACTCAAACAAAATTACATGAGGTTAACTTAAAAATGAGAAGTTGCAACCAAGGATAATCAAAGTTGCAGGTTTTTTTAAAAAATTATCCATAAATAAGAGTTGCCAATAGAAGCAAATTAAAGTTACGGTTTCATTTAAGCAGGATTCTAAATGCAGTAATGGAAGGTAAGAGGACAGCCAAACATCTATAATTATTTGTAGTCATCAAACAGTTACAGCATCAAACAACAGTTGCCTAATCAGAATTGCTCTGATGCATGAAAAAATGCATATTGGTCACTGAGGTCTTTTTGCAACATGAGATAATGTTTTTGCTAATGTTTTGTTCTTGACTATGCCACTTCTTTTTGCTCCCTGTTGCAGATCCTTGAAGCTCCATGGCTTCCTCTTCAACCCTCCTGTCACGGTTCCTCCTCTCTCTCCTGTAACTTTGTATTTGCCCATGTACATGTTGAAACCTGCAGCTTCATACCCCTTCTATGCTCCTTTCCTTTAGTTTCTTCTTCCAAATTTTTCCTATCAACAAAAAATTAATTTGTCTTCAATTAAAGAGAACATAATCTAAACCAAGCAACGGACCTCTGAAAAGAGATCCTAGGACACACACATGGAGCCAGCTGCCATCTTTAAGAACAGCCTGCATACTGGCAAAAAAAAATTACTTAAATTCCACTGAGAATAATGAAATATCAGCCACTTTGTATGATGGCCTTCAGATGTGGAAATTTCCTCGAGAGAGTATGTTCAGTTAGCCATGTCTAGGAAAACACATCCTCATGGCTGGTGAGGAAAAATGAGTCACAACCAAAAGACACGAGTTTTCTGAATGCCTTTAGCTGTAGTACGAACACTATGTTTCAGTAGGTTTCAACAATAAAGGAAGTGGCAGAAAATGGGCTGCTTCTACTGCAAAATCATACAGGACTAAAAGTGTTTGACAGGATTATCATAAGAATTCATTGGAAATTAATTTTAAACTAAGAAATCATTAGCAAATTTCCATTTTAAATTCTCAAACAATTAATTCTATGTTCATGCAGTTAATGTGGGGGAGAATGTGATATATTTAAATCCTAGCTATAATGTGCAAAAGCTTCAACACGTTTTAAAGGAAGAACTATATGTACCATTCCTATAATAATCAGGCTGTCCTTATTTTTTCTGCTTACTGCCTTTCCACTCAGTTAACCCTCTAATTTCTATATCCCTGTATTTCACAATTCAGCCCCTTGCCTTCCCTATTTCCACCACCTTCAGCAAGATTCCCAGAAACCCAGATAGGGCACCAAGGAGCTTTCTGATGCCATCAGGATGGGCTAATGCACAAGTCCCAAGCTCAAGGGCCATCTTTCAAATCTCACAAGGATTCAAAGTGATCTTCTGGCTGCTGGTGCATACACCTTTACTACTACTGCCACCAACATTAAATTTACATGATTACAGGTATGCCAGTTCATAATGCTTATATTGTTTATAGTCTAAAAACTTGTATTGTCATTGTTATAGTGAGTGTTATGGGGATATTTCAATATATGTGCAAAGGATGAAAAATATGAAATGAGTATGGTTTAATTTTGAATTTATTCTTCATAGGGTAAAACATTCAAAGTACTGATGCATCAAGCTAGAGAATGCTCAGTGTACAGGAGTGTAACAGCACCACCATCCGCTCTCAACTTGGGTTGTAGCTCTGGATCTCATGATACTTCCTTCAAATGAACAACACGATTTCAATTTAAAGAAAAAACCCCACACCAGTACCTAGAGAGAACTAAGCAAAGAAAATTACAAAGAAAAGAATGACTTCCCACTCACATTTTACAATCATTACTGTAGTACTGAAGTTGTGTGCAAATGTCTTATTGTTTTATTTGATGAATTTAAATACATAGCAAATCATTTTTTCAAAGAAACAGACATCAGGCCTTATTTGATAGAAAAAAAAAACACTTTAGAACAGCAATTTTGAATAATGTTAGCATGGGCAATATATTTTTATATTACAATACCAAAATATTGCATCGAGTAATTGTAAATTTTATTAAATGAATAAAACAAACATCATTTTTGATTCACACAGAAATGACCTCAGTCTGGTCTTCTGTGAAATACAAAAAATAAGAGGGTACAATGGCCTTCTGTCTGTTACTTCTGCCTGTGCCATGCCTGAACAGAGGAAAAGAGTTTCACTCCTGTTGTTTATTGATTTTCTAGATTAAGAATCCCAGTGAGAGAATTGTAACAGACAACCATAAAATTATTTTTGGTGTGCTTATTTGCCTTTCCCTTGCATCTATTTGGCCTGTGCCTGTAGACAATTATGCGTTCCAGCCTAGACTCAGGTGCTAATAATGAAGGACAAATAGAATCATATGTGTAAACTTCCCCTTCTGATGAAAATTTATATTAACTTTCTGCCACTGTAAACAGAACTGCATAGCTCAGCGTCCCTGATGAATTGGTGATGAATTCAGTCATTTATATCCCAGGAATCTGTGCATTTATGGGAAAAGATGAAAACCGTCTGTATTGTGTAACCTTGCACTTTTTGAGTAAGAAAAAGAAAACACCAGCCTGTTTAGTTCATCACTTAAAGTGTGTAAATTTCATCTCAAATACCAGATTTCTGCAGGACTCTCTGGGTCTCCACTTCGGGGATCCCTGCCAATATAAACAAGCCTAACAGTGCAGAGTGCCATGTTATCGCTACAATTGTGAACTTATACACTCGCAGCCTCCTGTAAAAATTGTTATGAATATCTTTGCAATACAACAGACTCTTTGTTACATGCTGAAGCTGGACAGTTTGACAGTTTGGCAGCTCTGCTGGAGAACAATGTTGTTTGGGGTGTAGATAAGAACCTGGCCAGCTTTGTTCTACCTAAAACACGCCAGCCCATTTTAAAAGCCACATTTTTCTCAAAATTGCCTGGCTTCTGTTTTTTCTTTTTGTATGACCTGTTTGAAACAAGATGGATTTCTATATGCATGAAAATAATTATGTATGTTAACAAGGCGTAAGAGAAATACCGTAAGAAATGTTTAAATGCCAGGCTGCAAAGCAAGCACAGTCAAGTTTTCAACTACAAACCAACTACATATTCACGCAGTAAAAATTTACAAACAAATTAAAAAACTCCAGAGCTACTGAATACTTGAACTTCATTCTAATAAGTTGAAGATTCCATCTAAGTCCAATATATCCGTATACTGCTGGACAAATGTGAATATCAAAGACAGCACAACAAGGCAAGACTTTTGACAGACAACTTTACTTCTCCCACTGTAATCAAATATTCAAATGTTAAATGTAATTATTTTCATTACTGTATAAATTAGGCATTCAATACTGGACAGAAACTTTGGTGCTTTACAACAGCAAACAAGGGTATTCCCAGTCCCAGCAAGTATACAACTGACATGAAAATCGAAGGAAAACAGAATGTTTCATACAACCTCAGGGGAAAAAAATAATCATTAAATCTAGATAAACAACCCTTTTTGCAAACTACATAGCAATCTACAATTCCCATTTTACCACCACATATTCCAAGATATTTCAGTAGACATCAACATGTTAATTGAACATGATGCAATATCTTAGAAGATTTTTTTCTTTTCAACAGGCAGTTGAAAATTCTGCTATGAAAGTGCAGTGTATTTAAAAAAAAACAAAAAACCACATTGCCAGAGAACTGGAAAACAGAAGAATTTAGACCATTTTTCATGATTATTGAACAGATTATTTGCTTAAAAGCATTTGAAAACATAGTTAAAATACACAGAAAAGTAAATTGTTTTTCATCTTAACTTGAATGTAAGTGGATAAATCACTTGCATTTGAGAAGACAATAGCTTGTAGTCCATGTTTCACTGGTTATGAGATTGCACACCTTTTCATGATACACTTTATCTCAAAGTTGTCTGTGGCTGTTCCTATTATGCTGCGTGCATGACCTTTTAGTAAGCTGAAGAAGATACAGTTATCTTCTTTTCTGACATGCAACATCTATCAATCAACATGTTTTCACGTAATTTATTCAAGGCAAATAGCAGCTCCTAAGGCTAGTGAACCGCAGCACCATCCCAGTGATTTTGATTAAGGAACGATGTGCACGGCTTAGGTGAGAAATGAAAAATGCATACCACTGTTGATAAAGACATAACTGAAACAGTAAACGGATCTGAAAGACCAAAATGTATATATTTCAGAGTGATTTGTAGGAACTAATACGACCTAGTATCATAAATACAGAAGATGTGTTATTTGATGAATTTCTAATGTTACCAGTTCAGTTTACCTTTGGTTTTTAAGGAAATGCATAGTTTTCTTGGCCTAATCTACATTTTTCTCATTGAATCAAGAATGTAAATTAAGACAAAATGATCCTTTTTCAATTTCATGCTGAAATAGCTCAAGTTAGTGAATGTAATTTCTCCTAACAAGAAAAATTTATCACTGTACAGCTCACTCAGTTGCCTCTTATAGTGAGTCGCTGTATGCATTTATGGAAGTGAAAGGATAAAAGGGTTGATAAATGTGGCAAAGGAATGGTCCCTTTAACTAATTCAAGGCAAGGCAAGCACAATTAAATTACTCTTATCAAACAAGGAAATGTAAAGATCATTGCATCATCTATGTAATAATCCTCATCTCCCATGGAATGTGGTTTATTTTTCACTATGATTGATGTATTTACACTATTCTGAAGTAAATCTTTACTTTGGAAAAAGAAACAAAGATGCCTTATTTTTACACACGCTTATTTTAGTTACTAGATAAAATTCAAGCTTTTGCTCTGTCTCAAATCTAACTACAATGAAATCAAAGCATAAGTATATAAATAAGGAATTTTAAAGTTAATGTTTACATTTTCTCTTCTGCAGGAGCTTCTGCATACAGTTTGGAGAGGGAAGTCCAGTTTTTTTATGCCACATGCTAAAAACGAAAACAGTCTGCCTTACCATGATGAAAAGGAGGTTTCATTTTTTTGCCTTGTGTAGAAATCACTACATTCTAAAATTTCAAATTTTAATTTCAATTCTGGCATGATTTGATCAGGCCCTATCATTTCTGGTATAAGCTATTCACATAACATATCCAAACTTCATTTATATTTTGCAACTAAGACGCCAAACAATTACGTTGTTATTTATATTGTCAAACTGCCAGAATCATACACTAGAAATCTATTGTGCTGGTACTGTGCAAATACTGAACAACAAATTGGCAATCTCTGCCCCTTGGAGGTTACCAGGCAAGGACAAGACAAGTGAAATACATGAATACATGCAGAACAGACAGAGGGGAAATTACAATGAGACAATGAAGTAACATTGTCAGCATGACAGTCAGTGATCTTTGTATACCATCCCAACCATTGTCTGTATCTAAATATGTCTCTGAAGGAGAAGAATGAAGTCATTATTGATGTGCTCAAGCAACCCATTGGAACCAGTAATAAAAGATTACTGTGAAAAATTAGAAAAATGGGGAACTTCTACTGAGCTCTTTTCTTCAAAGAGCTCAGTAAAAGTTGATGGCTAATTAAGTGCATAAAAAAGGTAAGATCAACTACAGTTTCTTTTAAGAGGTATAACAAACACAAAATACATTAAGGTATAAATAAAATGAAATAAGATTAATTGACTACTAGCCTTTGTTAAATCTCTCTACAAGAAATGAAAACTTTATCTGCTAAATCCTTCTCTTACATTTAAATACAACAATGTATTCTGTATTAGTTATCTGTCATTTAAAATTTCATAATGTCTCTAATTACAACAGCTTTGTGTTTTACCTGTGTCATTCAAAGAAATTAGACAAGTCTTTTTGCTGCACAGTTTACCAGGTATTACATCAGTTTGGTTCAATATGTGAATGCTACTACGTACAAATTCACTGGACTAATCTAATATAAACTGGTTAATCTACCTGAAAAAATGTTTAACAAGAAGGCAGGAGGAAATTTCCATTCTTCTACTTTGTTTTGGTAAGAAAACTCCATCATGTGAGTGACTCCTCAGAAGGAACTCAGAAAGCTCATAAATGTGCATGTATAGCCACAGAACAAGGGACCCCATTCCTAAGAGTCAAGTCCATTGCTCTTCCCCTTGGATAAGGAGGAGGGTTCAGACGTGTTCTCCTCCCGTTCTTGCCCAGTACAGCAAGAGCTCTACCACTTTACTGCCCTTAACACTGAGTTTGTTCTCCCATTTCAATACTCTTTAATAAATAAACACAGGCATATTTTTGGAGTCTGCTGGTACTTCTTACCATTATAAAACCACCATTCTTGTTGCCCCTGCTTCTCTTATGGAAATACGAATGCCTGAATACTGTGCATCTGTTCACTGGCTATGCGCTAATATTCCAGTCTGCAGAACCTGATTTACACGGACAGTCTCCAGTCTCTCACACTTTTGTATTTATACAGATGGCTCATAGTACAATTGCCCTTCAGCCTCTTAGCAGTTGTCAAAATTAACAAAGGATGAAGTTATTAATTAATTACGGTAATGTGTAGATGCCTAAATTAGGGCCCCATTAGATTTGACACTGAACATGTATGGCATAAAAAGATCAAGCAAACACACAGTAGGAAAGAGCAAAAGGCAAGGACAAACGGTGTTCCCAGTTGCTACGAATGCAGGAGTTTCGTAGCCTAGCCATGGTGAGTTCACTGTAGATACTGCAGTATGGACGTGAACTTCAAGGACAGAAACACACATAGTGGATTTACAGGTTTTTGTGGGGAACTCCTCTCACACCTAATGGGTGGCATGTGATAAAGCATGAAGGTGGCTGAACAAAAACTGCAGTCATCAGCAATGAAGGCTTGCACCACCGGCAAAATGGAAATTAAAGTTATGGATCTCCAGGACCATCCAGGATGAGATTGTAGAAGAACGGGAGAATGGATGATCTGGAAGTACTGAGAATACATAAGAAGTCCAAAGTTGTCCTTCCATCCCCATTTCTTTGCTTCTGATTACGGACAAGGAGTGACAGCATGAGAATGAAGACTACTGCATAAGAAGTGACAGAAACAGAAAAAGCAGAAGCAGAGACGAGAGATGAAGGATTCTTGGAGGTTTTATGGTCTTTTGCGAGCTAGGAAAACACTGCAGACAACAGGAACAGAAAAGGGATGACTATGTATTGGACACCTATGCAGTCTGAGACTACTTACAGGCCTGTCAGTCTGACCTCAGTGATGGGGAAAGTCATGGAACACGTGAACTTGACTGCTATCACACAGCATGTGCAAGAGAACCGCGTAATCAGGCCCAGTCAACATGTGTTTATGAAAGGCTAGTCCTGCAAAACTAACCTGATTGCATTCCATGATAAGGTGACCCGCTTACTGGATGAGAGAAAGGCTGTGGATGTGGTCTTCTTGAAATTCAGTAAAGCCATTGACACAGTTTCTCACAGCATTCTGCTTAGGAAACTGTCAGCCTCTGGCCTGGACAGGCGCACACTCTCCTGGGTGGAAAACTGGTTGGATGGCCGGGCCCAGAGAGTGGTGGGAAATGGTGTGAAATCCAGCCCTGTTCAATGTCTTTATCAATGACCTGGATGAAGGCATCGAGTGCACCCTTAGCAAGTTTGCAGGCGACACTAAGCTGGGAGGAAGCGTCGATCTGCTGGAGGGTCGGGAGGCTCTGCAAAGGGATCTGAACAGGCTGGACCGCTGGGCTGAGTCCAATGGCATGAGGTTTAACAAGGCCAAATGCCGGGTCCTGCACTTGGGGCACAACAACCCTGTGCAGTGCTACAGACTAGGAGAAGTCTGGCTAGAAAGCTGCTTGGAGGAGAGGGACCTGGGGGTGTTGGTTGACAGCGACTGAACATGAGCCAGCAGTGTGCCCAGGTGGCCAAGAAGGCCAATGGCATCTTGGCTTGTATCAGAAACGGCGTGACCAGCAGGTCCAGGGAGGTTATTCTCCCTCTGTACTCGGCACTGGTGAGACTGCTCCCCAAATACTTTCAGTTCTGGGCCTCTCACCACAAGAAGGATGTTGAGGCTCTGGAGTGAGTCCAGAGAAGAGCAATGAAGCTGGTGAAGGTGCTGGAGAACAAGTCTTACAAGGAGCAGCTGAGGGAACTGGGTTGTTTAGCCTGGAGAAGAGGAGGCTGAGGGGAGACCTCATTGCTCTCTATGACTACCTGAAAGGAGGTTGTGGAGAGGAGGGTGCTGGCCTCTTCTCCCAAGTGACAGGGGACAGGACAAGCGGGAATGGCCTCAAGCTGCACCAGGGGATGTTGAGACTAGATATCAGAAAGAAATTTTTCACAGAAAGGGTCATCAGGCACTAGCAGAGGCCACCCAGGGAGGTGGTTGAGTCACCATCCCTGGAGGCATTTAAAATACGGGTTGATGAGGTGCTCAGGGGTATGGTTTAGGGGCAGGTAGGAATGGTTGGACTCGATGATCCAAGAGGTCTTTTCCAACCTGGTGATTCTATGATTCTATAATTATATACTTATGGGAAGAAGATGGAAGGAGCAATACAGGAATGAGAGAAAAGGAGAAGTCACATTTAGGACAGCAATGCTGATTTACAGAGAACTTCACCAGTTCAGCACAGGTTCCCGTCTTCCTACCCAATCTTTCAGTGAAATACTCAGCAGGGATAAATGATCCTCCTTATGGACCATGAAAAAAAGAAAAGAAAATAACTTTAAGATAGTTAGCTTCAAAGAGATTTATTTCCCTTGTTATTCCTTTATAATTTTGAGAAAAACACCTAACTTTTAGAAATGGTAGCAACTACTACCACAGAAGAAAAATTTTGAGTGTGGCTATTTTATCACTATCTTTACCATGTGAATATTATGATGTCCCAAATCACACTGATGCTTTGCACAGTACCAAAGATTTGAAATATTTTTCTTATTCAGCATCTAAAAGTAACTGCAACCCAAGAATTTATGTTTAAAGTATCTACCATTTTACTGTTTAGGATCACAGCATTTGGTGGTCACTAAACATAGTCTAACAACAGTCAAATAGAGAAATGTGTTGCAATGGATGTCCCACAGCAGAAAACTACAGAACATTCAATAATGAAAATCCCACAGCTTTTATCAGACTTTCTAAACCATGTCACACTTTTCATTTAACAAAGATAAAATATGACCTAGAGATGACCTAATTATTGGGCAGAATGGATCTTGGGGAGACCAGGATTCAAGTTCCCGTAAGCTGTTCATATGCAGATGCAAACTGCGTAATTATTTGCATTAAAAATGTGGATTACAACATAAAAGCATAAAGTTGTATAGAGGCAGATGGGAACCAGTATTTCTTTGAGAGCAGTTCTGTTTATGTTATAGCTTCTCAGTTTGCATTTCATAAAAGGACCTTTCATCTTTTCACCCTCTGCTAGGTGAACTCTCTTGCCAGCCTAGGCAGCTTATCACTGCTGTCAGGAAAGGTGTTAGCAAACACTGTGCATACCCTATGTACATGCAGTTACAAACAAACGAGCGAATCTTATATAGTTCATTGCCAAGTGGGAACCATAGCTACAATTTTAGTCTAAATAAAATCAGGCTAGTATTCACATTTAAAAAAAAAAAAAAAAATTCTTTCCAAAGCAAAGAATGTCTTCTGGGCTGATTTTAAGATGTGTCTGAGACTGTACAAACAGCAACTGCATTTTCCCCCCATAATTTGCGTTCTAAACTGAAATATTCTATGGTAAAATATATTTAAAGAAAATTACAAAGCTGAAACAAGCAGACACACAGAGCAGAGACTTCTAAAATACAGATGCCAGTGTCTCAAATTTATCAGTGGGTATCGTGATGCAACACTATTGAAGTACATGCGATTTTACACCCAAAATGTTCTAAGTGGAACTTCAAAAATACTAGCAGGTAGTATCAAAAGATGCTGCGAAACTGCCATGATAAAACCACTAACAATTCCAGCCTGCAAAGCAAAACCTTTTCAAAGAAGAAAGAGTAGTATGGATCTGCTAGGATAAGCTTTGAAAAAGTTTCTATATATGGGAATGAGCCCTTCAAATAACATCCAGTTGGAAGAAGACAATCTTCCTTGTAAGTGAACTGGCTAGTCTAGAAACAAGGGAAGAGGCCAAGGCCACAGTTAAAGAAGGAGGATGTCTGAACTAAAACTGATGAGTAACAAGTTTAAGATTTGAATTTAATGTTTTACAAGGTACAGCTTGCCAAAGGTCAGAGAAATTTTAAACTAGATTATAAAATGGTCCTCCAAAGGCAGGATAGTTTGGATGCGAGGGTTTGGCCACTGCAATGAATATACAGGGAAAAGAACTGTAGGGAAAAATGGTTAAAGAAATATAGTTATCTAAGAAACTTCTCCTTCGGAAGAAGCTAAAACACACATACAGAGATCCACAAAATGAAGAGCGCTAAAAGCACCGGCACCAAAATGTTCCGATAACCACCACAAGGAGGGGAAGAAGAAGGGCTGTTGGAAGAAAGCAGGCCCAGCTTCTGCTATGCTAGAAATGTTTTTGCTTTTCTGTTTTATTAATGAAATGTAAGTTATGCTAGTGAATATACATTATTGCTTCACATACTGACAAAAAATGAAGTGGTTTTGTTTTCAGAAAACATTAGGTATAAACTTAACGTGATAGGGCTCCTGGGTATGCAGGCACATTACTGTTATTTTGATACTTGTATTTTCAATTAAATATAAAAATCACAGGTCAATTCACTAAGAACTTCTGGTTGTCTGATGAATCACAGTTAACACTGGTTCAGTTATTTATGTTTTAATGGTATCTGATGTCCAAAAAGTGCTTGTCTAGTCCACTAATACATAAGCCATTAGCAAAGATTTCCCAGATAGTTTAAGAAAACAAATTCCAGCCTACACAGCCTTTACTGAATTGGTTTCTCAGATAATTTATTAGACATTCGTGTTTTGTGACTGGTCATTTAAATCATACAATATTGCCTTCAGTCCTGGCTGAAGGGTTGAGGGACTAAAACTTCTTAGCTTAAATAAGAAGCAACAAAGAAGAAACAGCAAGTAATAATATTTGTGTAACTCTCTCTGTTGGAACAGAAACAGTTATCTACTCTGAAATAAAAACAGAGCATAGCAATAATAATTTATTTCACTAATTAGAAATAGGAAAATAATCAAATGATGTTCAGGATTCAAACAAACATTTTTGTTGTGGACTCCAGTAAGAAGACTTTCAACTACAGAAACCAGCATTAATGTATATACACTATTATTTAATCAAGTTTTGTATACTTTTTAGTATTGATTTCAAAAGGAGTACCTACTTCATATAATTTACAGGCTGAATGCCCCGTGAGCAAGGTATGCAATTTTGCTCCCTGATTATCTGAATCCAGTTTCTAAAACCTGCCAGTCATCATTTAACCAACTAAAACGGGCAGCTGTGTTAGAGAAGTGATTTTTCACACAGAACCTAATGGCATCTGAACAAATACGAATAATATCTGAAATACCATTTTAGCAGTTAGAAGGGCTTGAAAATTTCTCTGAAATCTATTTGCTCCTGGCTGGCTTATGATGTTATATCCTAAACAGAAACAGTATGCTATTGCCTTGCCTTGGAGTGACTTTGTAAGGAAGATGGTAACCCTTTCTTTGGTGACTGGCAGAGGGCTATTCCCTGAAAAGAGCATTTTCCTGGTTAACTTGTGCAATCGGGCTTGTGAATGCATGGTTGAGATAGGGATGATATAGGGACAAAGCCACACAAGCTTTCAATATGTTCCCTTCCCTTCAGCAATACATGCAAGAAGGACAGTGCTCTAATGAAGCAATTTCCTCCCTTCAGCTGCCTTGCTACATTGACTAGCCTTATGTAACATTATTTGAAAAATCACCTGAAATTCCTGTATCCCCAGTAACAAGAAAACCTTGAAAAAGACACAGAAGTGACCAGAATTCTCCTTGAAGAAGAATGTGTTTCAGAAATAAGAAATAGTTTGAATTCTTCAAAGTTAGGAGAAAAAGAAACAGGACCATGGGTGAGGGTTAACACTACGCGAGTAATAGAGTACTAATTATAGTTATGTCGTCTGGGGTTTTTGAAGGTATGCAACCTTTTTCTAACACATTAATCTGCATCTTCCACCAGCAATCAGATATCCTGGTTTAATGCATATTTAACAAAATAAATCTTAACATGGTATATGCATTTCAAATGATGACATACCTGAACTCAATGTAGAGTTAATAAAAAACATTAGGTCTGTTAAAAGTAAAACCAAAACTCATTCTCCCTCCTCAGCCTTAGACAGAAATTAATGAAGTCATCAGGGTGCTGGAGCAGTCAGCAAATGCAAATGCTTCCTTAAGGACTGCTTATATTGCAAGCTTCAGATAGAAAGGGGTGGAAATAGGAGCTACTCAATCACTGGCTAACTGGGAATGTAGGTGTGAGATTTAGAAACAGTATCAGTAGGCAACTGTTAGAGAACTGAGCCTTTTTGCATTGATTCCATTTTCCAGAAAAAAAATATAAATCCCTCCAACACTGTGCAGTTCTTCAATAAGGAATACCTAAACCATGAATAATCATGGGTGGTTTGTTAGTTTAGAAAAAAAGATACAGTGTTTATCAGATACACAGTGTGTTTCCTTAAACTTGCAAAGAAGATGATTGTAATTCTTCCAGAGTATTGAAAGAAAAGACTGCAGGGACAACAGGCCACTATTTCTGACTCTCTTGATACCAGACGACTCTTCATTGTTATCTCACCATTAAAATGACACCATTTCAAACCATTTATGGTCATAAAACAAAGTCAACAATCAATTTTAAATTACACTTTTGAATATGGGAAACATAACTGCCTACCTGCTGAACAGATGAACAGATACACATTTCCTAGAGATCAGTGAAGTTGGGTGTCATTGTATCAGTTCAAAAAAAGAGAACATATCCCAGTAATTTTGAACATAAGGATTTCTTTAAGAATCTAAGATGGAGGAAAGGAATACGTCTCTCTTTAAAAAGTTTTATTTCCATTTGAAAGACCCCCTTTTCACTTGTTTGAAAGATGGAGGAGGGCATAACCAGAATGGAGGCATAAATCATGTTCCCCATGCTACAGAGAAGAAGACATATAATTTTTTCTGTACTGTTGGTAAAGTGGTTTATGTTCTAATAGCAGATTACACCATTGGTGAAAAAGGGAAACTGCTTTTCCAATTTTCATTGTCAGGGAAGGGAAGAGGAGGTCTGTTTTTATTATCATCTGCATCACAGATAAGATTCTCTTAGGCAGGAAGAAAGGAACTTGGCCAGTTTTTCAGTAAACACTGACACAGATCCATGGAACATTAAAACCCAAAGAAAAAAAAAGGAAATGTAAAAGCAAGCTGCAAACTGAGGTACTAGATTAGGGTTCCTAACATCTCTGATGGCTTGGCAACCACGGCCTTCTCTGTCGTCCTTCAACTGCCATATGAAAGGAAGAGAACAGGACAAGGAGTTCCTTGAGTCTGACAGAAGGGAAACACAATCTGAGTTGTCCATATTACTGCCAGAAAGTTGTCATCTAATTAAACTAATAAATGTAGTTATGTAATTTTCTTCTCCATGCTCAGAGCAAGCCAATGGAGAAGTGAGGAACCTTCCTAAGAACAAGTTGAAAACATCATAGAAAGTTCTAGTAACAAAATGCCTTTTAGCATTTAACAATTTTTGTAAGAGCATAACCAGACAGAGAATGTCCTGTACAGTAATCTTGACTACAACTAAATAACATTTCAGAGATTTACATCATTTTTCTTTACTTACCCTAAAAAAAGCATCTGTGGTGTAAAAAAAATTACTGTAATGTAGATTAAACTACAGCCACTAAATATTATTCAGTTATACTGGAAAGTATTTGCAGTTGTTTTTTTGTTTTTCTATTATTACCAAAACCTCTTCAAAGACACAACATTCTTGGCTCTTTAGGAAACAAACTGTCTTTTTATTGTACTACTACAATACCTTGCACAATAAGGGTCCAAGAACTTTAAATGTAAACTTCTCCACATATATTAAAGATACTGATCTATCCTATCTCTTCCTAAGAAAGAGGTTGGAAGCAGTTCGCATGCATCCTACTAGACATAAAATTGGAAGCATGTTAATTTTCAGCACCTAATTTAAAGAAAAAAATGTATGTAGTTTCTAAACACATTCAATATATTCACTGTTTTTTTTTTTTTTAAATGGTTCTCTTTGAGGTGGTATCTAAATTCTTAGATATTCTAACTGGCATCAAAAAGAGCAGCATTATCAATTGTTTCTTCAACACCTGCTGAAATTTATTCTAACCTCTTCAAGTAACAACCCTATTGCAAAACTGTGGTTAGAAGCATTACAGGGGCATTTATCTAGAGACAGACAGAGGTTGATAAAACGTAGGCAAAGCCTAGTCTTCTGTCTCAAGCAGAATCAAGTACCTAACAACCTGACTTCTGTTTTGTTATACTGGTTTTTTTTCCCATGGTGGGGCTTTTTAAAACTTTCTTACCTTACTAATATTTAAATCAGAAAAGTTAGTTTTCCAAGCGTGAACTGTGTGACAATTCTGAATGGCCATATTTTCTGTCCAAAAAGCTGCAATCCTAACCCAATTATGCTATGATGGTAACCACAATGTTCACTGCATTTCAGTTCAAAATTGACTGTTAACTTGTGCTTTCTAATCTTTATTCACATTTAAATCCTCCAATATCAGCAGAAGAGCTAACTCTACTGTAAAGCGTATTTCAGAGTCAAATAAAGTACCTCTCTGAAAGAACTGTAAGCAAAAAGTCCAAAAGTTTTATTAAATAAAATTGCTTAGTGTTGGAGGAAATTATATACTTTATTATTCTTAATAGCATCTCATACTAGTACTTCTCTTCTCTATATTGTCAAAAAATGTGTTTGATAAAATTAGACGTGGATTTTTATTCTTGTATTTGACTAGATTTAATTAGAAAAGCATTAAAAATTTATCACTCAGTTTACATTGAAGAAAAGGTATTTATTTAAAATCAGTGTTTTATAAGCTCACTTCTTTAATGCTTCTAGTTATATCTGTTATGATGCTATTGAAAAATTGTGTATGATTTTCACAATGGTCAGTATTTTTTATATAAAACATAAAATTTTTTCAATAATTTCTGTATATTAATGGGACTTTCTGTGAGCCAAAATATATTCTAGTAGGCACAAAAGACTATTTTCTGTGATGGGTACTGGTTAATGATGACAGCTTCAAGACTTTGCAAACTGCACTTCCTAACTTGATTTCTTAAGCAAAAGTAATACCTGAAGACGAAGCCACTTTGAGTTGTTTTTACATTAAATCAGCTTTATTTCCAAAAACTACAAATGGAACTATGTTTTATTGTTACAACTCTGAAAGAAATATATTTTTAGGTTCCCTTATCATTGCAATGATTGCTACCCCATCATACAGCAATTGTTTTAAAGATATATCAAGAAAACTATGGGCAATTTCTGGCTAGCTATTTAAACCGCAGGCTTTACATTCAAGACATTACTGCTGATCAATTTACCTTTTGATTAGAATTCAAGAAACGTGTGGGAACAGTATTTTAAAACCTGCACTTTTTAAATTCCACTGAACTAATGAGGCAGATCAAGGGACCACCATAATATTCCTAATGCTTTCCGTTTCTTGATTCTTTTCAACGGGGTTTCAACAGAATATATTTTTGAAAAAAAGATTCCTGTATTTGTTGTTCACTCATAATCAAATGGGAAAGCAATGAACAGTTGTGCCCTGGACTTCTCTAACTTGGATAGGTGGTCTGAAATTACGCCATTTTTATTATATATGAAGTAAAGCTCTCCCCAAAATAAAGGAAACTCTGGATACAAGAGGAGATGAACATCTATTTGCTTATTTTATGGTGACCTATACATCCGGACCTACATTTGCCCCTGATTTTTCACCTGAGTGGGTGTTTTGGGATCGAAGACGACGCAAGAGAAGGCTCTGAATTTCCACTTCTGTCATGCCACTGATACTGACTTTTGCACTGGGCTATTAGCAACCACCACTACCGATTATTGATTGACCCTGCAAAGTGCCGAGGCTCCTTGGGAGCAAAACCATGAAGACGAATATTTAAGGATCACGATTAATGGCATCACAATAAAATATTTAAACATGAATGACTAATTACACCAAACCAGGCTCTCAGGCACCATTTACAGATGGTTCAGCTTCAGTTACTAAAAACATTTTATATTTTGACAGAATTTTTAACAATACTTTCTATGCAAAAAAAATAAATTTTCAACTGTAATTCAAGGGGAATATTGCTTATAAAACTATTTTCCAATAATAGGCTAGAACAAAGAGGAGTCTGTAGGTCAAACACGATCATACTGGCATATATAGAAAAAGCTTACTAATTATAATCTTGTTTGAATATTGCTGTGCCTTTTAGTATGTGAAATAAAGAACTGATTGATACTTATCTTCTTTTGTGTTAGCTTATGTTTGTGGTTAGATTAAGACATTGTACAAATGATCGTAAGTATAGCGCTTGTAACAACTGTTTTCCAACAGGAGAGCTACATAAGATCAAAATATGCATATAGCTACTTAAAATGGGATTCATTTTGCCCTGTAGCTCAAAGGGACAAGAATGGAATCCCACAAGGACCCTGAACCCAAAGGAACACTTACTTATTAGGCAACAGCAGGGAAGGAATTGGTGAATCATAGTACTGACTGGGTGAAGTTCTCACTTGATGATGGTTACTTATGAGGTTTTATGAACTCTATCTAAAAAACTAACTGAAGTATTTAACAGAACATTTGTATCATACTGCTCATTAATGCCACACAGAAAACAATTTAAGTGACTGCCATTCATTTGCAATTCTGTTACCAAAGTCTCACCAAAATCAACAGATCCATAGTGCTGAAAGTGAGAAGAGGAAGATCCTAAAGCTGTTAAAGGGAAAAATATATTCTCTCTATCTCTGCATCAAGTTAATGTACCATTTCCAATGGTTTAATGAGGGCTCAATCACAGACAGCCTTTAACCCAAGCCATTTTCTCCAATCAAGCTGAATAAATCTGTTACCACAGCACTGAAGACTTCTAGTTGTCTGCTGTGTTCATAAAGTATATTGGAGGCATCCTGTTTTGCCAAAATATTTCCCTGAATCAAGTACGTTTTAACAAGCTGTGAATAAGCTGTTAGCACAATTATTGTGGAACGTGAATTCCAAGAGGGAAAAGCGTGACAATCCCCATGATGATCACTGGTGGTTACAGTAAGAAATGTACACTTGGCAGTCTGCCACAAATTGGTAATTGTTTATGTGAATGTATTTGATTTATAGAAAACAAGAGAGCTATCTTAGTCAAGTTTAATATTCATTGTTGTCGAGGCTCATCTGCTAGTAGTGAGAACACAGGGTGAAAATTGGGCTTCACTGAAGCCCAGGGCAAAAATTTAACTGAAGGTCATAAAGTGAGGATTTTGTGTACAATCTTGTGGTTCTTTGGGATCTCATTGTTTGGTGTTTCGTTTGGGGAGGGGGGGGTGGTGGTGTTTGGTTTTCATTTGTTTTGGTTGTTCTGGTTTGTTTTTTTTCTCCCGTGGAATGAGTTACTCAGATTGGTAATAAAGCTTCTTCATTAATTTTCTAATACTTTATTTAACTCTTATCTTTCTCCCTGTTCACCTACCTGCTCTCTGCAAGTTTTGTTAGCTCTAAGAATCCAAATTCTGTGTGCATGCAGCTGTCTGGAGCTGGATAAACTTATGCGGAGTTGGATAAATTTCTGAGATTTCCTTTCAAAAGGAGATGACTGAAAACCATGACCAAGGAAATCACTTGCAGTTCTATATTCATAAAACAAAGTATAGAGAATTGTACATGCTTTAAATAGCATTTATGAAATTTGTCAGGCTATTAGTTCATATAATGTTGAGACCTTACATTTTAGTATCTTCTTAAAATATAAAACAGCTGAAACATTTCTGGGAAGATATTACGCAAAATTAAATATTTAATTTTGCATAACATCTTGAGAACTTTTTAATATTTAATAGCTATTCAGCTGGAAGTTTCTCCTTGTATCAGGAATGATAACGCAATAACCAGATTAAAGGTCCACACATGTAAATTGAGATGACATGATCATATACACACAACATATATTTCACCCAACAATTTAGTCTCTATAAGAGTCCTACTCCACCTCCCAAGGACTTCTAGAGCTACACCTGTATCATTTAGTATAACACAGCATACCAAAAATTATATATATGGCAGCCTCAATCCCTTCTTCTTGCAAACTTGGTTGGAACCCAAGTGAAACAATTGTAAATTGAGAATTAATTATATTCTGTGTATTTCACAATTATAAAGGTTTATGATCTCTTTAGTTACATTAAACAGCCACAATGAGGCAGAAATAAACCAGTCTTTATATGAAACTCCTTGCTTCTGTGTACATCAGACTTACAATATAATGGGACAGTAGCTTTCTTGGTATTAATACACGGCATTTGTCTTATATAAGCAGCTGAGTAGAACCTTCTTAGAATCATCTGGTTCACGATCTTTAGTTACTAAGTGCCACTGTACATTTTTTTCTCTAAATTAGAAGAAATTAATGTTTGTGGCTATCTCACAAAGAGAAATAAATTTACAACACCTATTTTAAGCAGATAAATTATTCAATTTTTCAACTTTATAAACAAAGAACTACAGAATACATAATAAAATATAATAATATAATAAGTACATAACAAAGAACTTAAGACGTAAAGTATCTTTAATTAAAGAAAAAAATTATAAGTTATGTAATTCGCAATGGTCATCAAGTGCTATAAGGCTACGTTCATCTTACAAAATTGTTTTTATTGTACCAATTTATTTAGGGTACTGATGGAACGTGCTCCAAGTCTGTCAGTGCCAAAGGACATCGACTTCAGATCCTTAATAGCAGTGATTTTACTCAGGATTTTTATTCTGTTTATTTGGATTTACCATAAAAAGTCTGCATTGTAGTCTGCATCATAGGCATTTGTTACTGATACTTTCTTACAAATGGCCATGACTTATAGAATTCTTAGTAAAAAAGTAGCTTAATGTTTCTAGTCACTGCCTGGGAACCGCTGTGGCAAAAATATTAAAATCATCAGAGACTTCTGAAAATGAAAAGTATTTTGAGGAAAAAGTAAGCAGCCAAGCTTAACTCATCTTCTTTATTTCTCTAGAAGACTGTGATTGAGAAACACTGCAGGATTTTAATTATGGGATTTTAACAAGTCTGCTTTTCAAATACATTTGAAGACATTCAGAAATTTATAGTGATGCTTGGGTCACATTCAGTAGAAATACCATTCACTACAGCTACTACAGTCTGGAATAAATATGTGGCCTCTTTTTTTTTTTTTTTATAAATACAAATTTGATTAAATTCCTTGGCATGATTTTTTTTCTCTGAAAAGCTTATTTAATTTATATTTACTGTGTTGTACTCAAGGCCAGGCTGGATGGGGCCTTGAGCAGCCTGGTCTAGTGGGAGGTGTCCCTACCCATGGCAGGGGGTTTGGAACTAGATGATCTTTGAGGTCCCTTCCAACACAAACATCTGTGATTCTATGATTCTACGGAACACATACACAAACACATCTAGCATTGATGTTTTCAAGACTTAAGCCACAGGTGTGTTAAATAAATTCAAATTCACTGAGTAAGCAAAAGTCAGGGATCATACCTGAACTTTGACAAAGAAAATGCCTGTATATCTTAGGATGACATGCTGATTAAGTTTTGCTATCAACCAGAGGCAGACTGACCCACAAACTCAGTTGACTTCTTAAATTCAATCACAGTTCCACCCTAAACTGCTTTTATGAATCAAGTCTTACATGAAAGGGTTCTGTAATTCAATTGAATAAATTATCATGCATGATGTAATAACTTCTTTCTAAATAAAAGCAAAACAAACTTGTTTCCAGTTCTGCCTATCAATGAGCAACAAGACACCATAGTTAAAAATATAAGTAGCCATGGGTGCTTTTGTATCACTTTTGAATTAGCATTACCCCACAAAAAGTTCTTCTCCTTTTATGTAAGAATTATGCCAGTTATATAAAGGGGAACTTGAAACCGGTTGCCCAGTATGGACCATGTTTTGATACAAAGAAAGAAAAAACCCAGCAATGATACTCTTAAGACAGAGTTCAGGTTTCCTTAGCGAAATTTTGACAAAACGTAGCCAGTCTTTTGTTAACAGCACAGGCTATAGGTTTCCTAGGATCCTGTACTGCAGTTATGCTTAACTGATGAGAATCACTTTGCCTGTTTTGCCTGGATATAACAGCTCAGCAATGAATCATCATTGTCTTGCTTTAATGAAAAACCAATACCATCAACCCCTTTCATCTGTCTGCAAATGATTCTAGGACATCGTGTTCAAACTTAGGTGCCTAAACCTAAGACACCCAAATAAGAGACTTAAAAAAGTGCTGAGCAGATACAAAGCCCTCTAAAATCAATGGTCTGCATTCATCCCTGAATACAATTGATTCACATCACCCAAGCAGCAAAAATGAAGCATAAATCTTTCCTACCAAAATAGCCATAGATTGCCCCAACAAAATTAAGCCCCTTGTAACACAGAACTGGAAGACAGGAAGAGAAGGCCGAGCAGATACCAATTCATCTGATCAACAACCAAGAAGGTGTCAGACCATGCAGATGAACACTGCACTATAAAAATATTATGCTGCTGACTTGTTGTAAATGACTTTTTCTGTTTGACACTCTCATTCCTACAGCATTGTTTCTTTGAATCACAATGGAATTCTAAATATTTGTCTTACAATACTTAAGGGAATTTATATATTGGCTGTAGAAACTAGACTGTACTGAATTTTTAAGGGATATTACATAACTATTAAAAATCCTCCAATTCTGCTAATGAGCATAAGGAAGGAAACCCACAACACAAACTTCCAGTGAGAATGGCACTAAGGTATACTGTAAAATACATCAGTCTCACTTGTTTTCCTTTTAGAACGAATATTAAAAAAAAAAAGAAGTAATGTTTTAAGGATTTTAAGATTACTTTAACCTAAAAATAATTTGAATACTGTTCTCAGGCACAGGCATTTTTTTCTAAAACTGGGCAAATACTTCGTATCAGCTTCGGCACTGGCTGCTTGAGTCATTGACATTTGTGAATGAAAAACTTTGGTATAACAATACTCAATGCTGCCAAACTGAGTAGTCTGCTTATGAAAATTTAGAAATATTTATACATGAAAAAATGACTAGCTTAGAGTACGATAAAATTAGAACACTCATTACTTAAATTGAGAAAAAAAAATCATAGAAGAGTGTATTAGCTCTGTCAGTCTGTTTGTTTGTGTTTTGTTGGTTTTTTTTAAGTTATAATACATTTTCTTCCAGTTTTGTGGTCCTTAATGTGCTTTAGTTACATCAGACTGGACCTACCTCCCTGCCCTTTCTCTTCTCAAATAAGGTACTTTGGGAAATTAAATCATCACCATCTTACAACCTTTCAGAAAATTGCTACTAAAGAAAATAAATGCTTGAGCATATTGAGTGTTGGGATTTTAAAATCTTTGTTCAATGCATATGTTCAACTTCTACAGTACATAAATTATTTTCAGAATAAACAGGTTTGCAAATAGCAACAGTCTCCAATTTTCTGTGAAATGGTGAACACATCATGAAAGCCCCAAACTAATGAACAAACACAAAAGTTACTGCAAACTGCACAGGTGGGACAGGAAATAAAAACTGCTTGTATTTCACTAACGCCCCAGCAAGCCTTTACAAGAGCTGCGCACTCTTCCGTCTTACATTCATGACCAAGGATGCTATTCCCAGAAATACCGAACATTTCATCTTCCAGAGAAACTTGGGTTCTGAGAGCTTTCAATACTTGGAAGAGAAACTTGACTTAATGCACTTCTTCAGGCTCCTACTTCTCTACCTTACCTAAGATTATTTCAGTTTCCTATTTCATCCTATCCAATACTGTCAAGAAGCTCTACAATCCAAAATTTTATAAGTAAGTCTCAGCCATTTCTTATTTACTTCCGCTACAAGCCAAAGCACTACCGCTATTCATGTTATTCTCTTCCTGTGTATACTCTTATAATTATGTAAACCTTTATTCATGAAGGGAAGACATACAACTACTAAGTGAGTCAAAGCTATGAACCTAAGTTTCCAGGGCCAATCTTCATTATATATAAAAAATAACACAATATATCTCCAGGATGCAGTAAAATACTTTGTCCTTAACTGTATCCATTGACATTAAAAGTGGTGAGCAGACACTTAGGCTGACAGACCAAATATAGTATGAAGGCTGAAGTACAACTTTAGTATGTTTCCACTAACCTAGTATCATAGCAGATGATGTCAGAAGGGAGTTTTCAGAATGACTGAAGCTAGAATACTGTACTTCTGTATTAACTGGATCAGCAGTGGTTGCTTATTAATTGTTCAATACCATACTGTCAATGTTCAGTCATTCAAAGACTGGGAAAACATCATTTCCAGGATAATTCTGTCTTCTGCAAGCTCTCTCTCCTCTTGTTTCTGCCTAATGTCTTTTTGTCTCTGTGTACTTCTTTGTCCTTCCTTCTGTGTTGCCTTTCCTTCAGCAACACTCCATATCAGTCCTTATGGATTGTTTGGGGTTTTTTTTCTCTATTGTTCCACACTAGGTTCTGATATTCTGCTGTTTAAAAATAGTTAAAGCTAAGAAACTGCAACAATCATTTCTGTGTTTGGTCTCTCCTTTTCCTATTGCAGCTACCAGAACGGTGATCACATGTTTAATGTTGGCAAAGATATTACACTTGAATTTCAGAATTGGCCTATTCTCCAAATTGTTCATCCTCACAGAACACAAAGCTAAACTCTAATTTTCATTCCCACCCCACTCCAGCTGTAACAGCTAGCCCTCTAGTTTTACCCCTAAAGATCGCCATACATAAAAATGCATCAAAATAACACTTTTCAGCAGACTGTTCGAGATAGACTGTTTAACTAGGAACAGAAGTTCATAACATCTCTATTTCACTGCTATGATCTTGACATCTAACGTTTTGTGCATTCTGGGGAATACTATAAAATGAGATAACAGTGAGAAACAGGCTTTATACAGCAATCAGAAGCACAGCAGAATTCTTAAACAGCTCATTCCCTGATATAGTTTTCCATTTTTCCTTTTCATACTTTTTACTAGTCTTTGTTTCTCAAACTACTGAAAACTGAGCTATCAGTAAATTGTAGACTCAATGTGTAATACTGAGTATTTTTTTAAATACCCTTTGTAAAGTGTCCTATGGATATGGATTCCTCTACACTTCATTATTCTCAAAAGCCTTTCTTTCATTCTTTGCATATTTGCTGCCTTCCTATTCCATGTAACTACCATCCCCTATCTTCTGTGCATTCCTCTTATTCCTCCTATAGATGCAGTAGCCAATCCTGCCTGCCTCTGCAGTGTTCTACCAGTCTCACTGAAGATTACTGTGGTTTTAGAGACTTTTAAACAAACAAACAAAAAATTTTCTTTTGCCCAAGTCTTCAGCCCTGGTAATCAGCATAATATTCCATCCTGAAGTCCTGTTGTCTCCTCTATTCCCTTCTCTCAATTCAATAAGGACTAGCAAGAAAATTATTTTTAAACCCTCAATTGCTTACACATGTAAACATGCTGCGCAAGCACAGCCAGAAGCAAAAGGAAATTAAGAACATTATTTCAAAAACCAAAATACTACTTCCTACCAATTTGCAATATAAATCTTGCAGAACTTTCCTGCATCAAAGCCCACGTGATGCAAGCAGTACTGCTCTTCATCCTGGTCCAGAGGAACACAATAAACCTGCTTCTGAGAGAGCAATATCCCACTCCTCATCTCACTTCACTTTTTAAAATCATAGTCTCCTTGAGTCTCCCGTTCCTTCCCATGCATAATGCTGGGGCATGGAAAAGCTGAGCGAGCACTTCCCCCTCCCCTCAGGGCACTTTAGGAACAATTGACTAGCTCCCATTTTTATAATCCAGCTTTCCTAAATCCCTAATTAGAGCCCCTACTTTGATGTGGGTATCTCAAAGCTGGTTTATAACGTATCATTGCAATTTTGTCACTAATCTGCCTTCTCCACACCTACCTAAAACAATCGAACAAAAATAGAAAATAAACCGTCTCTAGGAGGATCATCACAGCGTACAACAATTTCTCGAGGTTCTGGGCTGAGCCTCTTTGCAGAGTGATGTGTCAAAAAAAAGACACATTTTCAAAACTGAACTTTATATAAATGTTCAGAATCTTCCCCATTATTGGTCTAGGGTTGTTTTTCCTGAATGCTTACATAGGCTATTAGGTAATTTGACTGAAAGTACTTGCCCAGGCAGGTACATGCCCAAGCTTTGATGTGCTCAAAGGCAAAGTGCAGCTCTTTGTCCATTCGGCTCACAGAACTCAAGGAGAGCCTCTGAAAATGGCCCTGTACATGGCTGTCTTAAAATATCAACCACATTTACTTCAAGCACTGCAAAGCAAGTTTTCCAACTATTCCATTTTTGTTCTCTCTCTGTCTGTGTAAAAATCTTATTTTGCATACTACATTTATTTCCTTATGAGTTGTGGTGCTCACAGCCACTGAAGAAAATACAAGGAAAATACTGAAAGATAGAATAGTGAAATACACAGCTACATAGCCAAGACATCAGAACTCTCTTTAAAGAGTATAAGAGAAAAACAAAACAAAACAAAACAATTGTTTGCACAACAAGAATAATATTTATAAAACTAAATCCCAAGAAAGGCATGTTCTTGTAAGTCACATATTTATGTGTTTTACAGTATCCCAGAGAGTTCAGAACATGCAATTGTTAACAGGGAAGACATACACAATAAGAAAAGTATTCTCATAGCTTCCTTTACCATGTAAAGCTGCTCCCAAATAGATCATTTTACTGATGTGCATTACAGCAAGCATCTTTCACTGGAAACACTTCAAACAAGGAAAATTCCACAAGAGAGAAGGCTGCTGCCTAATACATTGCAGTGATATGACCTCTTGACCACAAGGTTTTTGTATGTGTATCACAAAAGGCTCTTGACACCTGTCATTTTCAGAGATTAATAAAAACATTTAAAAAAAAATCCCCAGCCCCATAATAGTGTTTGTGCTGAAATCAGATGCAGTGTACTGCAGTACAGCTATTCATTTTAACCCCTTTTCCTCTTTCTATCTGTTTTAATGTTGGCTTGCTATTAAAAATTCTTGAAGATGGCAGAGCTACTGTATTAAAATTCACCTCTGTTTTGAGTGACTTCAGAGCAAAAGCATTACCTTGATTTTCATTTGATGAGAAACTCTTCTAAAAACTTGGTAAGCACATCTAGCTAAACCTGCCTTGTCAATAATCTCTATGATTTCCATAAGGTGAGACAGCATAGGTACTGGAAGGAATCAGTTATAGAAGGACTTTCCAGTATTTATGTAAGACTGGATAGTTCCTGTAAAATCAAAATATAGAATAAAAAACGTATCTATTGATACACAGTTAGTTAAATACTTGAAACATGAAGGGTTTTCTTTGCTCACGTTCTTAGTATTGTAAACATTTCTTTTGGTTTAGGGTGAAACTATTGAACAGGGACAAGATTTTACTCACAGTAAACACACATTTCCATACTGTCATTTCAGTCTTAGTTCTAACAACCCAGGTCTGTTGCTTCAGTGTGTTTTGTGTCTGTGAAAGACTCCAACTGAGCACCTGAAAACTCCTCCATAAGAGAAGGAAGGAGGACAACCAGCTCATAAGGCACTATCTCATCTCAGTCCTGAGTGGCATCTACACCCAAATTACTACAGGTTGTTCAGATTTGGGAGATCACACCTCTGATAAGCATTACTGTATCATGGCTGCACAACATGCAGTTCTACACTGATTCGCACAGTTCCTGTGACAATATTCGCAGCTTCAACTACAGAAGCATTTGCCTCAAAAAGGAAAAGAACTAAGGCAATGATGTGTACAGTGCTGAAGAGTGGCAGTTAAAAAAAATAATTCACATACATACTGTGACTGTAAATACTTTTTACAAGTATAAAGCACTAAATACATTATTAGTATAATGTTTATTACTTAGTCAACGGAGTATCTTTCTTATCAGAAAAAAAGAAATTGCCACTGGGAGGATGCAGTGAATACTTTAAGACACCAGTAATGAAAAAGCATGTCAGAAAACATGATTCAGGCCACAAATCTTCCCTTTCTCTTTCAACTCCCTTCTTTCCTTCCCCTCTCCCCAGCCTGCTGCTCACTGCCCAAATCCGCTCCACCCTCCTGGCCTCTCCTGTCTTACAGCTGCTTCCCTCGAAGTCCTCCTGTCCTTGCCCAACTCCTCCAGCCTTTCTTCCCCTTTTACCACCCCGTACCAACCCAACACCCAGCAAATCCTCCCATCTTGCCTTGTTCTATCCTCCCAGACCCCTTAACAAGTGCTGAGGGCTTGGATGAGAGGTGCAGTGGCGCAGCCACCAGTGGCCCTGCCCTGCAGCTGAGCAAGCACAGCAAGACAGGCTGGTGGGCCAGGTGAGGACAACTCTCTGCTTCCTACCTACCCTGTGCTCAGGAGCTGGAGGGTATCCCCCATGCAGATTCTTTGCAGGAGCCATGCGCTCATATCCCACAGCTTCAAGCTGACTACTCTGTCTGCAAGAAAGAAATCACTTGAGGTTTGTTGGCTCTGCAGCCAGCCAAAGGGGCACAATACACTCCATCTCCCCAGCTGCATGCAAGACCATGGAAATCTACTTTCCTCGATGGCTCGGGAGAGAGCCTGGGTGAGCTGGTTCCTCAAGGCACCCATGCCCTTCAGAAATACCACCCTAAGAGGTGCCTGTAAAAATACCTGAGACGTCACTTCTCAGTGTTTAATGACTCAGACACCAGATAAATTTCAGAAACAAAGACTGTCATTTGTCACACTAAAATAACAGAGGGAGATTTTAGATTTCACCACAAGGCAAACTGACCCATGTTTCCAAGAGTGAGCTGAGGCAGCTCTCCAGACAAGCCTGTTACCTGTCCAACCCACCCTCCATTTGTTTTTAAAATCCCCAAACAACTACTTAGCATATTGCATACACTGAAAAACGTGGAGGGGAAAATGAATCCTTGTTTATCATAACATATTTGTGTCAGGTAAAGATAATGTACTTTTAAGGACTTCTGATATATTTATCCAAAGCAGTGGAGCAGGGGGAAGTTCAAAGAGAGTTGTTCTGGTCCCTTGGCTATATATTTTATGTTTTCTCACAAAGATCTTATTTGGGCATTTAAAAGGATAAATTGATTTAAATCATATTGTTTAAATCATCAGTCTTAATGACAATTTAAACCAGCATACAGGAACCCTGTATTTAAATAGCAGATTTTTAATCTTGCTTCTTATTTGCCTAAGAAAAAGCTCATTGTCAATGATTCATTTAACCATTAGGTTACACTGCTCCTCAATAAAACATGAGATCTTACATTAAATTAGTTGTTTCTTGTTGCTACTATCAAATGTACATTTAAATTCCTTATTTTTTCCCATTTAATTAAGTTAGATATATTTCTTATTTAGAAAACAACACTGCTTTATTTTTTATCTTACCATAGTGCTTTGAGACAGAAATTACACTTTGATTCAAAATAGTACATTACAACTGATTTGCATTTATTAGATTGTTAAAATATCTGAAGTTTAGCCATTTATTACACAAGGACTCTTTTACTCTAGTGAGTCAACTGGTCAATAGTTTCTTGTAACCAAAGGCGTATTTTTAAAACCGGCTATGAATACAGACAGATATATAAAGAAACATTCACCCACAGTTTCTAAAAACTAATTAGGTACTTGCCTGCCAAGGAAATAATCTGGAAAACAAGGTAGATTGCCCTCTTAGTTAACCCAGGATTTTTTTTAGCCCTGAATTTGCATGTCCATTGAGGGGCAACTGTAACATGTTCCTGTACAGCAGAAACATATTTCTGCAATAAAACACACCGGCTAAGTACTAGCATTCACTCTAATTAAAAATGTTTTAGTGACAGACACTTAAATGGATGACATGGCAACATTTTTACAAAGAATGACTAGACTCAGAAATTCAGCATGTCATCTTTCGATTCCGATAGCAATTATAAAAAGCAGAAGCCTTTGTTTTATTGAAGTTTGAAGAGAATGCACTGATGCAACAGGTCTGTTTTATCTATTTAAATTATTATAATGAGCTGCAGCAGTTTTAGAGCTATGTAAGTATTTTCATACTTTAAATGTTAAATCTAAGCTGGGCTATTTTGGAAAAGAAATCCATTCCAACATCAATAACTTAAATTGGAATTTTAAAGGTATACATTTTTTCCCTTAAAACTGCTTTGGATCCAATTCATCCTGAAGTCTGGATATGTAACACCTAAAATATGCTGAAGGTTGCACCCTTAAAGAATGCTGTGGCATTGAGGGGTTGATGTTTTAACTTATTCCACTGTGTTGTAACACAGAAAAATAATGTACACAGTGCAATACTTACAAACCTTACCAATGAGTTTACTTATTTACTACTAAGTCTTGCAGCCCTTAAACAATTTGTATAATTAAGGATGAAAGGATGAGGGCAGAAAATTGAAAGAAAATAAGTGTATCACTTGGAAACCTGGAGGAACAGTGCTACATGTTAAACATAACATTTGTCTTAAGCATGAGCCACTTTACTTTTTACAACTGTAAAATAAGATCCTTTAATTCTATATTTCAGAAATACACTGGCTTTTATTCCATGACTCCTGTTAAGTTATTACCTTCGAGTCAGTTAAGCTCTGTAAGTATATGCTTATTTTTAGGAATGCGTTACACATTCTCTATTAAACACAGCAGATAAACATGTGCTTATGTCCTCTTCAATTAAGTAAGCTTGTTCCCTAAAGCACTTTCAATGTAAGTTTATTGTGTTAAATTTATGTTTTTCTTGTTTCTACTGCTATGCATCTCCTACTGTTTCTGCTGTATGGCACAGTCACAAATGAGTTATAATATTATGTGTTAGCTGACATTAGCTACCCAACTCTTACCTTAGAGATTACTGGCCAAACACAAAACAAATTCTTAATGCCAAGGTATTTAACAGAAATATATATTTTTTTACTTTCCTTTTGTACGTTACCCCATAACTGGACCTAAAAAAAAGGGTAATTCAATTTTTTAAGATCTGAGAGCATCGTTCATACCTTCTCATTCAACTACTTCATGTAATCTATATCACAGAGCTCAAATAAAAGACAAATCAAAATTCTGCATTCAGTATACTTTTCTGCACTTGAAAAATTTGACTTTGTTTATTTTGTATTTCTCAGAGTTCTACCACAACAGAAATCATGCTTGCTAATCTATATTTTATGTGTTAATACTGATTGACTGGGATTGTAAAAGTAAGAGAGTTTGACTAGACATTGAGCAAGTACAATTTTGCTCTCAACCTCTTATGAACTTGCTGTCTTTTATTTCATTAGGAGCAGTAGGGAAGGTAGGTATGTTACCACAGCATTTTTTTCAGAGAATTCTCCAAGTGCAATATCTATACCATGCCGAAAACCAAGCTGCTTTCTCCCTGTGAGAACAGCCCAGGAGCTGCAGTGGGCAAGGACAGGGGGCAGTGGCCAGAGGTGGCCAAAAGAAAAGGGCAGGCACCAACAGACGTTGAGGCAGTGACCTGGGAAGCTGTGGCTCTAAAAATGGTGTCTTCCAGAGAGAAAGATGGGTGGGGGCTGTGAAGAGGCAGGGAGATTGAGAGGGAATGTCAAGTAATGTGGGAGAGAGTCCGGAAATGAAATGGAGACAGACATCTGCAGGAAGGACCATCCTGAACATATTGTATACCACAAAGGCTTACAACAACTGTGGATGTTCCTAACCTAAGTTTATTCCACCCCAGGGGCTCCCGAGCTTCTTAACCTTTAGTTTCCATTCCACAATTAAAGCTTCTTCTCTGGTGCTTGCTTACTTGGGCCCCCAGTATCATTCATAGCTCCTTGTCCTTTCCAATCTAATATGCCACTGCTGCTTTCTCTTTTGTTTCTGAATACAGGAAACCTATTCCTTTCCTATAGATCAGTTATAGAAAATCATTTTACATCTCTAATTTTCATGATTCATTTACCCACTAAAACATATTTAAGAAATATTAATACTGATTGTCATTGAATCCTCTAAGGACATCTTATATAGCCATCTTTCCTCTTCCTTTTCATATTTACCAGCTACGCAGAGCACACTTTTCAGTAACAATCATGTTTGAGTCATTTAATAAAATTCTTAGGATTCATACAAAATAGAAAGCAATAAAACAATGCATCAACTTACCCATTTTCCTTGGTTTCCTGTGTTAAGTCAATGCTTTAGAATATATACGGTAGGACAGATTTCATTTAACATTTCTGGGTTCGTTACGTCTTTAAACTTCAAAGTACATCTGTGAGTACGGTAGAATGTTTCTAATTCATGTATAATCTTAAAAAAAAACTTTGAGAAACATGCAAGACTGCTGAAAGATAAAGGTTAATGTTAAAGGCATTTCTAAAAGGACAAAAATATTTTCTTTTGTATTTCATTACTACACAGAATTTAGATAAATCCTACCATCTTCACTGATGTCCTCACAATGACACAACTGTACCTGTATGCCAAATGTTATGAATCTCAAAAGTAACTGCTTAATGAAGTCTTGCCTGTTATTTATGTAAACTGCTTGAATTTCCATTAAATCCATAAATGTCCTTATTTTCTTAGCATTTCTGAGTAAATTACTCCAAGGATACAGACTAAGAAGATGATATTCAACTCCTCACTTCTGAAGCACTCTCATCCGCTTCCCTGAAAGTCCAGTCTATGAAGGAAGTAAAGAGGAGCAAATCTTGTACAGGATCTGCTCTATATTTCAGGACGTGATAGCAATTTCCAAACATGATTACTGTCATGTCAAAACACAGAAAGTGAACATCTATGAATTCAGGATGCCAGAGATGTTTCTCTCTTATGAAAGCAGCTGGTAGAAAATACATTCCTCCTTCCAAATGGTTTTGTTTCCTAATGTGTTAGGTCCTCTACCATCTGCAAGAATGTGGGAGATGTTCTGATTGAGGACAAATACACACACACATAAAATCTCTGCATTGCAATATTAAATGACTGTATTCAAATTGCGCTTCTCTTTCCTGTTTGAAAAACAGCTCAAGCACACTGGGGTTACAACTCCTGTATAAGTTCACTATATCTGCTGGATAGATAGCATCTTACAGGAGGCAGTGTCTTATCGAAACCCTGACATATTTTTCATGTTATAAGCATTTTGCTTTCTGTGATTTTTTTTGACCATTACTGTCCTAAAGCAGGACTAACTGTGATAAAGTGTCATTAGAAACAATCCTGTTGAAACCAGGACAATATCCCACAGCACGTTCAAAGTATCTTGAATCTCAGATATGCAAACACAAGAACTGTGCTTGCATTAGTGCTGTCTATATCAGATCACTGTTAACTTTATTTACTTGTGAAGTCAAATCTTGAAGTGTGGAGCTGGATGGTTCCTTATGTCTTGTTTCTTATGAGTTAAGAGAACGAGAAGATAGGTTGTTCTTTGCCATGTCTCCTGAGGAAACTGATAGTAAAGCCTCGAAGATCAATACAAGATGAACTGTTCCTGTATCCACAGAACATTCTGTAGAAGACTGAAGAACAAGGCCAAAACCATAAAATCACGTGACAAACAACTTTTAGGCAAATCCCCGCACTTTCTGAGGCTTATAGGAGGTCTGCAGTAACGAAAATAAACAGATGCATAGGTTTGGTGTGCACGTGATGATGGACTGATGCTGTATCTGGAAGAATAATTAGTGAAATGAAAACCCTCTTAACTGGAGAGTGTTACTATAGTTTTCTGCATTTTAGGATAGAGTTAAAAAGATTAATAGAACAAAACACTGGATTTATTATTTACAGAATACCTGGAGACATGGCATTCAGGGAAAAGCAATCTTTCTTTCCTCTTTCCATTTTATGAAAGAATTTCAAAGAAAGAGTACTCTAACAAATTACAGTGTAAAAGCTTTTAAATGTGAAAACTAGCAGTACAGTTTAAAGCACAGCTAGATTCTTGGGCAGTCTGAAGAAAGGCAACCGGTGAACCTTAAGAAAGTTAGTACATAAAAAATCATACAGCTTAAAGAAAGCAACAAAGAAAAAATATATAGATTCTCTTGGAATTGCTCTGTATCTACGGACAAACATAAATTAGTTTAAATATTTTAGTCTGGATTTATAAAAGCGACATGTTCTAAAATTACATATAGTTATGTCCTATCCATATACAGAGATGTCATACATACATGTTGCAATATACATATTGTATACCACAGTATAATCATAAAGACCTAACACTTCAAACAATTACAATCAAGTGCATAATACAGGGAAAGGCACACCATAATACAACGCAAGAGAAATCAAATAAAAATCAGTAACTATAATCTTCCCAGACAGGAATACCTCTACATCACACCCATTGCTACAAATGCAGCATAAGCAGACAGACAGACGTGAGCCAAGTTTTAACTGGGTTAGTGGGTATTGCCGGATGTGACAGACATAGCTCAAGGCACATTTCATAAGTCAAAGAATCTGGATAAATAGTCAGGCAATCGATATTTTACCCATTTTGATGGAAGATAATGTGCTACTGAGCTCCTTGCATTGGGGTATCAATTCATTATTCCTTCTAGCCCCAGATTTCTCAGGCACAGTTTAACAGCAGAGACCCCAGTGGTATCATTTGATCTTCACAAAAATCATTTGCTATCTATCACTTCACTAGCCGCATCTTCGGAATTAAGTTGGCAACAACTTCATTAGAATGGGACTGCATGCTAATTCTGTCTCTTAAGACTGCATTTCCAAGTATTTGGTACACAACTGCACACTATGACAGGATCAAAACATCCAACTTCTCAAAAGGTCTCCTATAAAAGTACAACAGCCACTTGCTAAATAAAAGAGACTAAAAGATTGATATGCATAGCCATCAAGCTTGATAAGAGAAAAATACGCAGATGCAGAAGTTTATGTGGCAGAGACAGACAAGAAAGGGTAAAGGTGAAGGGAGCATAATGTGGAGGGCAGGACAAAAAAACTGAGCCAATAACGACAGATACAAAGCCAGCAGAAAGAATGAGGGAAAGGAGACCCGGCAGAAGAAGAGCCAAAGCCAGCAAGTGGAAGGATTCACTGGCAACAAGAAGAGATAAATAGTTTACAGACTTAAAATAAATCCTCGAATTAATAAAACAAATTTAAAGGTCAGTACTAGAAGCATCTATGGCCTCTTATGGGAAGCAGCCTACTCTGGCCAATGCTTTATTACTACTATCCCTCAAAAATAAACCATATTCGTTTTACTAATTAATCTCTAAATCCAACATCAAGCTTGAATTATTATAAATAACGATATATAAATACTCCATTCCATGCAATATAATAATAAACGCTCTTTTCAGGCTTAAACAGCCCCATGGCTGCAAAGGCTCTATATAAAGTAATGCAAAGTGACTACAAAGTAATTTTGAGCCTAATATGCACACTCAGAGATGTAAAATCCACCCATTCAGATTCTCTTACGGAGAGAAGCTGCCCAATCTAATTCCTACAAATCACACTTAGCTTCAAAAGGATCTTCAGATTGTCTTTCGATAGCTTAAAATATTTGCGTAGTTGTGTTAGAGAGGATGTACAGGGCATTTCTTTCTTTGACTGACTGGCATACTACACGATTTTTAAAATTTTCAATACAATTGACTGCTTCTTTGTAGATTTATTTGATGTCCACTGTGCAGAATCAGTGACCTATTATACTCCCTAAAATTAGTTACATACTTAGCAGGGCCCTCTTTAGACATTTACATATATACAAGTTCTGCCTCTTTCTGTTCGGAGATCCCTGAAGAAAGAGAAAAAACAAATCATACTGATTGCACTCACTATGTAGATAGAAACAATTATTAATGGAACTAGGTAAATGAAATAAGACAGAAATACCTCTTGTACCAAATAGCTGTCAATTGTGTCCACGGTCAAACTGACATAAAAACCATCAATTTAAAATAATTATTTCTCCTTTGCTACACTTAACCAAATTCAATTTACACCAAAATCAATTTAATATTTCGGATAAAATCATATTTTTTTTAAATACACATATTTGTGTATGGTCAGGGAACGTTTTTGTTTCCTGTTACATCATTCTCCTCATCTTCTTTCAGTGCATTGATTATATGGCCTCTCATTCAATGGACTTGCACTGTATTGGTGTACTAGCGTTACACGTTTTGTTGCCTTTAAAGTCAGAGGAGCTCCACTGGTCAAGCTGTATGACGGTACTTCCTTCACATTACCATGAGCTTTCTCACTATGGAGTTTCATAAGAAGTTCACTTGTACTCCAGCTTTCTTAAATATATTTTTGGTCACCTTAGCTTCAGTCTATCCTGAAAGATAATATTTAAATCAAATTATTTTCAATAATCTGGATCTTTTGGCATTTCTGAAATTCCTATCCAGTGTTTCTGTTTGGCTATGATTATTTATGTCTGTCTTTCACCTGCCTGATTGGGAAAAGTGCTTCTCACAGGCAAAGAGAGCCTCCTCAGACATACCTATAGAGTTTATCTCCCTTTGGCTCTGTCTTCTATCTATTTATCTTCATTGTCCATTTTATCATCTTTGACCTTGAACTTTTAGTGTCTTCCCATAACTCTCACATCTGTGAATGTACTTAAAATCACTTTGAAGTTAATAGATGCTGAACCAGATCCAGAAAGTGGTGCTTCAGCCTCACCCCTTCTGAAACTATCTTCACAACTTTGTCTTCTCTAGCTTTAAACAACAGCAGTAAATGGTACATACTTCTTGACCCTTTTCTTCACTTTTAGGAGACCAAAGCATGCAGAACACTCTCGTGTCTGCATTCATGTTCATGACAAAGTAGCATGAGTACATCATTACATCCCACTTAGATATCTTCCTGAATTTTAAAGGGTTCATTTTATTTATTTATTTTTATTTCTTCCATGGACTAATTCCATTTCTTCACATGGCTTTTATCTTTCTTAATAATCTGAACTGCTCCTGTCATTCAGTTTTCTGCTGCTCTTCCATTCCCACCTTACCAACTCTGTTTTTCAGCTACATAACCGATTGCACTGTTTCCTCTTTTAAAGACTACAGAACAAATGAAGGATTAATAAATGGGAAAGCTGCTTGCTTACCTCAGCCCTGGATTTTGGCATTCTATTTTATTCCCTATGGCATAAGGCTGCCAATAAAACCAACTAGTGCAAGCACTGACATGAGGTCTCCAAGTGGAACAGTTACAGGAACTTCAATACCGGTACTAAATGAATCCTAGATGTAAGGCGGACAAGAACCACAGGTTCAGACAGGGAAAATAACAGCATGATGAGCCTCCATCAAAGCTTTAAAGCTCAACAAAGTGAAATCTCCATTAATGTCTGCTCTGGAGGTTCTGATACTGGGCATAAAAGTGGCAAATTGGGATAAAACTTAAAATTTTTATCCTTGCTCGCTTTAATCAAATAGGCTTTATGTAACATTTCTTGTATTTAATAAAACACTTTATGATATTGATGTTAAAAATTAAGTAAGAATAATGATTCTGTTTGGAGTAAAGCTTTTTTATTCCAATTTAAACAATAAAGGCAGAAAAGTTGGAACTTTAAACATCCCCTACAGGTCTTCCACACGATGACCAGGAATAATTCGTAAACACTATATGATGGTGAGTAATAATTTGTTAATACACATTTTCTGACTTTTATCTGAATTACAAGATTATTTCTTTTCTTTACCTGTTGTAGGATGAACAGTACCTAGCTTCTAAACACCACCACAAAGCAGATCAGGCATGAAATGGTCATAAGTATTAGTTTCCAGTAGATTTCACTTTTCTTTTTCAAGCTACAGCTTGACATTTTGCAAAATCTCCAGAGACCAAACAGTGAAATCGTGTTACTGCAGGAGTGAACTGTAAATTCCATGAAACCATGTAATATATCTTAACACAGATGGACACAGTAC
>NC_091392.1:27222500-27230000 GCF_032191515.1 Phaenicophaeus curvirostris
TAAACTATGACATCAGTACATTATATGTTGCACATCTTTAAACAATAAAAAACCCCTTTATTATAGTAACTACAGGTATAATGGGGTTTGCTCTGTTTTTCTACTTGTCAAAGTTTGTTAGGAAAGTCAAATATTAAAAATAACATTTTAGAGAGTTACTACAGCGACAATAATAAAACAAGCCATCATTTTCCTCTTGATTTCAAAAGGCAAAAAACAGAAAAAAAAAGACAGGAAAAAAAAGAAGGAAGAAAAGCAAAAGAAGTATAAAGCTATGCCCATTATCTAAAGGACATCCTACTGCATGTTTACTAGTGTTTATGTTTCACATCAACATATTTTATAGAAGGATTTATATGCCTAACTCAAGTTGTATTTAAATCCTATGGTGCAGACCCTACCATAAAATGCCTCTTGAGTCCTATTAACTGTACCCATGGTTTTACTTTGCCTGTCTGCTTATTTAAGATGTAATCACAGTTTTGAAGAAAAGATTGTCACTTCTAAGCCTGTCCCCTCAGAACCTGTCTGTTACTAGTACTCAACTAGATATTTTCATCTTCAGTTGTTATTCTCTGTGGTCTTTGCAAATGGTATCTACTGGGTCTGTGACTGCATGGACAAATTGGCTACATATGTCTAGGACTGCTGCTTTGAGAAACATGTAAGTGGCACATTATTCTAGTGGTATTTTTGCATTTTAAAATGTTTCACTTAAATTTAGTTTCCTAAACATTTTTACCAATTAAATACACTCTATTTCCATAAAGATTTTAAAATGCTGATATGATCTGAACATGAATAAACACGATGGCATGTTTTTCAATGAAAACAGTATTAGTTGTACATGTATATGTATATATACATATATATTTAAATGTTTATATGTAAACAATATATATACACAGTGTGTATATATAGATAATAGTGTGTGTGAGTACGTATATGTATATATAGGTGTTAGCCTGCTAATGATGACACAACACCCTGTATTTTCTCAGACTGTAATACTGCATGTGCTCAATTGTTAACACAGAATACACTTGAATTTGAAGGCACAGATTTAAGCTTTAACAACCTCTCGTATTTCAATCTACAACTATTTAATTCTTCCACATTTTCTGTCACTATTTAAAATATTTAACTATAAATATAGCTAGTGTACATTGCTTAATTCAGCACTAAGAATGATTCAATTTTAAGAGCTATTATGACCTGTTATTTCAGAGGCCCGTACACATGCAATTTATCTATCATGTTAAAACATGTTGCTATAAAAGGGAACTTCTATAACATTTTAGCTTATGGGAGGCAACTTTCCTTCCATTAAAGCAATACCTAACGTTGTAATGAAAACCCCTAGTATTTACAAATGAAGGGTTTGAACTCCAAAGGTGCTGAGTGGCCTCAGCAGATGAGAGGATCAGACACTGAAGACTTTCAGGAGTTCAGAGCAGGTACTGGCACTCTGCAGAATTAGACACGAATTGTTTACCAAACAAACTGTTTGGACTTCACTGCATTAGTACAATCTGCATCCCCTGGTGGGGAGGCAACTCTTTAGGTGGAAAGAGCAGAAGGAATTATGTTTGTGCAGGTTTTAGAAGGAAAAGATATTTTGGAGTGACAAAAATTAATTGATTGCTTCTCATAATTAGATGGCATCAGTAGTCAGACAACTGTTTCATTTTATAAACACAAAAGCAGTTCTCCATTAACTCATTGAGAAAACAAACAGGTAAACCTAAAAGAAGGTTTTAAAAGTGAGAATAGAAACATATCTACAGAAAAAATGCTTCTCTCTTTTCCCATGTTTTCAAAATCACACATCCGAATTGCACTCATGCACATACAGACAGGAACATGCTCTTTGTTATTTCAGTGGTCCTGAACTAACCAGCATTTTTTATTTACACCTGTGACAGCAAAGCATCTTTATTGTGAGAAGTCACTCTGGTCCCTTCACCCCTGCTCCCACTTTGGAACGATTCATCGCAAGCAAAGCGAAGTCTCAAGTAATGTGGCCCTCTGGTGGAAAGCTCTGCATCACGTCCTACGCGACCACATCGCACAGTAAACTAACACATTCTGAAAACATGCAGTGCAAGGCTTTGGCACAACTTTTATAAATACATCGTGGGATTTTAATCGCCAGGCGAGCGCGGCGGTGTGCAGCGCTATCAGCAAGATGTTGCCGCCAGAAAACTGGGATCCTGACGTTTCAGCATTATCATGCACAAAAACAACAACAAATAACACTCCACGTTCTTCACTTGCACGACACTTCACATTCAACACACACCGAGGGTCTGCGGAAGGATGCCGGCCCCAAAACAGCCCTTTATTTGTTTAAAAACAAACAGGAAGCAAAACAAACTTACCTGCTGTTGTTGCAGATGCAGCAGTTCTACTGTGCTTACTTCAGTGCTCGTGTCACCACTTGATCTTCCATCTCTGCTGCCAGCATCTAATTGGCTGCTTAGAGTGCTCATTCCATTTTGATTCATTGAACTGTTGCTTATTGTCTCTGTCGCAGATTCCTGCATCATGACTTAATACCTAAAAGTGATTAAGAAGTATCAATTAACACAAGCGTTACACCTTCACACTTCCATTATCAAGATGTCCCTCTCTGCCAATTACAGAGACAGCATCTTTAGAAGAAGAAAAAAGCCTCGTGGAGCCGTTTACCAAGAAATGCGATGCAAACTCTGCTTTCATACAGATACTAATCACTGGAATTATGGTTTCTATAAGCAGTCTTTGTGTGCTTACATTTAACAGCCAAAATAACATACCATGCACGCAGCATGGTCAATAGCATTTATGAATGACTACATTTTAAAGTCTACCTATAAACCAGTTTAAATGAAGGCACGATTTCACACACTGCTCTATATTTCCTATTATCTAGCTTTGACAACCATGGATGACTATACAGCCTTATTTAAAATATTCACTATCTTGATTCTGTCAGAATTTTACAGCATATCTTATGCAAGGCTGTTGTTTAATGATGCACAGCTAATCATACAAAATTAAAATTTTGTAAGGGTGTTACAAATCATATGGTATCAACCAATGATAAATAGTATAATGGGCTTCTCTTTTTTTTGTGACTAAATAAAATTTTGCCTCGGAGGCATTTTAAGAAAAAGCTCCTGCTGCAAACACGTCAGATATTGCCTATTTTTTTAATCAAACGGCTGATATTCATTTATTTTTCTGACATTTAAAACATTTAATACTGTCCTTCCTGGGAAGTAATTAAGCTTATGCATGAGCAGCAATCAAACTGTTCACTTGAAGATGACTTAAAACTCAATTTTAACATAGGCAAATAAATGAAAGATATAAAATTAATTTTCCAGGCATGTATTAGATATGAAAGCTGGAAATAAAATCTATCAAGAATATCACTAATGATTGTGCTAAAAACAGCATAAATTATGCATATTACCTTCTCTACAGTAATAAATGTTTTATCATTTTCACTGCATAAATATACTGTACTTTCAGGATAGCAATGAGATGTCCTGCCAAGATCAGTTGAAATCTTTGCAGTAAATAAAGAACCAACGTGCCCTTACAAACCAGAATTTCAAGGCACATTTTGTATCTGTAATATGGAAAGGTCAATGTATCATTTCAGAGCCACCAAAGTCCTCCCCTGTTCTCGCAGGGTCAGAACGGACCTCACTTTCCTTCACCCTCACTCCCGACGTACTGAGAGCCCCCACAACAACCTGGCTGAGCTATGACTTTAAAAGACAACTCTGAAGGCTGAGGGATGTGCAAGCAAACTCAGAAAAAAAAACAAAGCTTCCTGCTCAGACTAATTATTGAACTTAGTTATTTGCTCCCTTGCAAGGTACAAGCAATAGCCTTTCTCTGGGAAAAAGAAAAAAAAAAAAAAAGCAGGAAAAGGCTCATTACAACTTCAAATACGTGCATGGGATATTAATCAAAACACTGTATGAATTAACACCAACAAGCAACCACCAGATAAAGTGCAAGTATATATTGTGTGAAGAAAGTTAAAATAGTCAAAGACAAGTAACTTGAAGATGGTCTAATCAAAAATAAAAAGGATGAAAAAACCCCAGACACGAACACTGTTAACATAAAGGAGGGCAGCTGTTACAGCCCCATAAACAACAGCAGCACCAGATGCGTTTATGAACAAACAGCCCTTCTTAACTACTCTTATGAACATCAGTGAAGAAACATAATAGAAATGGAAAATGTGATACACACAGTGATGAATTTTACAAGGCAAAAACAAAGCTAATACTCTTTTCTGAGATTAGGCAGCTAATAAGTATTCAAATTAGGCATAAATTTTACATGTACAATGTTTAAAATATTCAGAGAAAAGGGTCTGATTGCCCTTAGTAGTTATATGAAAATTCTAATGCGGATATGCCACAACTGTGGGAGCAGGCAGCCCTTTCCGATTTTTACAATATTTACTTTCAATAAAAAGACATGTGTATCAGAGTGGAAATCTATTTAAAACACTTCATCAACTGTATCGTTACAAGGATTTGAAAATTTGGGAAATTCAAACATTAATCGTCTTTTAGTCAAACAAAGATTTAACCAACAGACAGGTTCATCTTTTACAAATTCAAATGTTAGACAATAACAGTGGTACATTTAGCCAAGCACATTAAAAGGGCAAAAGGGTATAAATATTAGATAATCAAAACATTAGAAAACACTCAAAATTTTAATAAATAAATACATCAGCCCCCTTGTTTTTACATCTCTCCAACTCTTTCATTACAACTAGCAGAGAAGGGTTAAACATCTTCCAGTTCATATTAACCAAAGGGTTTTATGTCTTGTGGATTTTGTATCCTTGCAAAGCCCCAGAGTGTAGTTCGGGCTCTGCATTTTAAGTTAGTGTCTGTGAGCCAGCAGAATCAGCTTTAACATGACCAGTAACACTACTCTGGCAACAAAAAACAAGAAATCTAACTTAACAGCAGTGTACAGAGAGAATAAAACTACAGCGTATCAATATTAGAAAGGGTAATTTATTTGGAAGTGAAGTGAAGAAAAGGTTGAAGCATTTATATGAAGGAGTCCCTAGAATTTTATGTTGAAAATAAAATTGTTTTTATTCTAGTTGTAAAAGGGTATTTTTAAAAACAATACTGAAACTCTGACTTGAGTAACGTTCTGTGATTGTTGCCCACAGCCCCCTTCTCACTGCCGGCAACTAAAAAGGGGCTGCTGGAAAACGCAAGAGCACACAATCTTTTTCTTTTCCTTTCTTTTCTCTTGTATACACACACACACATACACGTATACTTGTATGTATGTTTGTGTATGTACGACTGACTCTAAACCCTGATGAATTAAAGCACTGAAAACACCTACACAAGGATCATTTCCGACATCTGTGTCTCAGTAATTTCAGTTATTGGTGACAGAATAATTTGAACCTGCAACATGTTGCTAAGCAAACTAATGTACTTTTTTCTTGCTTTTACAACGATAGTGCAGGTTGTTAGCATAATAATCATAAATAGATACAAAGCAAATATAATGACTGCCAGATACTGAAGCTGAAAGTTTATTATTTCAAACAGGAGGGAAAAAAAAACCCAACAAGTTCCTATTTACACACATCCGTACATTCACACTTTCTAATCCTTCTCTTTTTCTCTCGCTGTCACCCTGGCTGTCAGTCATGCCTACACAGGCACGCACACACTCACGCACCCGCATTCACAGACACATACATTCACCAGCACCTACTTCTGCTGTGATTCCCAAACTCTCGTTGCCAAAGGTGACATATCAGCGCTGCTACCAGGTATTTTAAACAAAGGTATGGGGAAAATAGTTGCTGCTTTCGGCAAGAGAGAATGAAACTGTAGATTATTTAGCGCGTGGCTGCGCTGCAGCAGGTTGAATGTCTAATTCTGCCAGGGTAACCAAGCAATCACCCATACCAAAAAAAAGAAATACTGGTCTTGCGGAGTTAGGAGCGACAGTTTTACTTTTCTCCCCTGCAGTGAACCGTATGTTTCCTGCATGTGCGTGTGCGTGCGTGCACGTGTGTGTGTTTTAAGCCTGCGAGTCACTGTACAGATACTTATTCTCTACACCGCTTCCCTTTTGAAACATTAAACTGACACTGGAACTGACTGCACAAGATTGCATTTTCTCTTCCTAAACAACTTGAATTGAAAGGTTACTTAGTGTAACAATATTTACTTGCAGAATTGTGTTGTTACCAAGGGTATAATGGATGGTGGCTATGCAGGTTTACGCAAGAATGAGTGAAGCATGAGGCATTAGCCATGTGTTTGACATGTTTCAAATTGCTATAATCCAGCATTAAACACACCCAGCAATTCATGCCATTTCTTGCAGCCATAATCTTGAATAAAGCGTGCGCAACCGCTTATTATATAAATTAGTATATGACTCCCTGTTATAGTCACAACAGCGCTTTTGTGTTTATTTTGCATCGAGATGTGGTCTTTTATTTGTGCAAATAGCAGGATAGAGAGCCGTAGCTCAATTAGCCCTCCCCGCTTTACGATGGGGCGGCCCGAACGCCAGGCTCGTTTCACCGTGCCAGGTAGGGCTTCGGCCGCCGCCAGGAGCCCAGCCCCGAGGGCTCCGCCCGGCCACGTGGCCTCGGCCGCACTGCACGTGCTGCCGGGCGCTTCGATGCCCACGCGAGCCTTCACCCCGTATCGAGCACCGGGGCCGTGGGGGCTGGCAGCCAGCATCCCAAACCGCCTCCAGAAGCTGGGGCGAGCCCTCGAAGCGAGGCCACGCTGCCCGGCACACGGCACCACGTGGGCATCGAGGTGCCGCCACGGCAAACCTGCGGCGCGTGGGGCTCGTGCCCGGCACGCTCACGCTTACCTCATTTTGCTTTCTAAGGTACGGCCTAAATCTGAGCGTTTTTAAAACTAGCCTGTGATGGAAAAGCGGAGGTGAGGGGCTAGGCTTAAATAACAGTAACTTTTGTGCTCTGGTGGAATTAATTCATCATTGACACAAGGCACGACGCATCTGAAGCCTTGCGCCGGTATGTTAAAAGTCTTTTAATACCTAAGATTGCCTAATAAATCAAAATGCCAAATATGAAGGACGTAGCTGAATGTGTGAGAACAAAATAATAGACAGGCTAAGAGGATATTTGTAAAGGTTGGTTGTTTTTTTTTCACTTAATCTAAAACATTCAGCTTTCAAAGCCTGAGTTGAGCAGAGAAATCTCTGCGTATTTTTTAAATATCTCAGTAAACAAATATGATTATTTTACAGTATTTCAATAGCAGTTGACCTAATTAGTGTTTTAAAGTACCTATATTACTAGGTTTAAGATCCTACTAGCTATTCAAGTAAGTTTTCTTTGTAAAAATGTAAAATATGCTCAAACACTTTGTGCTGGAAGGGCTGCCAGGAAAGCAGAGCTTCCAGTTGTGGGTTGCAAGATGTATCTTAGCACAATCAGAAAGAATACATGTC